>NC_042962.1:14598726-14746226 GCF_901001165.1 Salmo trutta
AATTTGCCTCTTGCACTACCCCCTGATGCGAGCGCATGCAGACACTCACACACACACTTATCCGCTCTCCGCAGTCCCCTTCATCAGTAGCTATTGTCTAACCCAGCCCCCCAAAAAGCCCCTGACATGCAAATCTGTCCCCTTTATTTCACTTTGGAGAGACAGTGAGTGGAGTAGTGGAGTGGAGCGCCGCTGCCCTCTGCCACCGAACCAACCCCCTCCACTCTACTCCTCTCCACCTCATGGATGATGCAGTCCTCCTCAGAGTAGATTGACTGGGTTAGGTTTTAATTAATGAAATGTATGATAATGTGATTTCTTTAATAGAATGACATAGTCTAATAGTGTTGTGTGACGATGATTAATATAGTACTTTGGGACGTGGCTACAGTGCCCAAGGGCTAAACGAGGCCCTCCTCTCTCTCAATTCCAACCCTTGATACATTTCAGACCCTGTCTTGGAACCTGATACAGTGCTAATGGTGACTGTGGCTAAGCTCAGGTATATGGACCAGAGAATGCCTAGCTATGCTTCATCAAATCCTGAACCATTACCTAACCAGGTTATATCATGTCCTAATACATTAAGCAGATGCTCTTATCTAGAGAAACTAGGTTAAGTGCCTTGCTCAAGGGCAGATCAACATATTTTTAACCTAGTCGGCTCAGGATTTGAACCAGCAACCTTTCGGTTACTGGCTCAATGCTCTTAAACGCTAGGCTATCTTTACACCACATATAACTCTCAACCTCAACTCTGGACCTCAAAACCAGTTCCACTGCATTGTTTCATTGTTCTCCTCTAATCAGGAACTGATTTAGACCTGGGACACCAGGTGGGTGCAATTAATTATCGGGTAAAACAGAAAACCAGCAGGCTCTGGACCTCGTAGGGTCAGAGTTGAATACCCCTGTCATATACGGATTTCACAATCTAGCTCTGTGATTGGCTTTAAGTTTTCACTGCATTTGGACTGACATGATTCAGTGGTTTAAGTTTTCATTGTGTTTAGAATTCATGTGTGTCACATTCAGGCTACTTCACTGCCTCAGCTCTCCTCCAGGTCCAATTGTTTGAAGGTGGTGTGAAGGACGGGAGTGTGTCGTCAGGAGAAACAGGAGGTTTGAGGGAAGAGCTTATCCACAACCGTTCGTCACTCTGATATCTGGTAAATGTGATAATTAATACTGTAATTTAACTAAACCTACTCTGCGAGGTCTGTAATTAAAACTGATGTACCTACTTAGCGCACCCAGCATCACAGGTGGGCCCAAATTAATCTACAAATAGAGCTAAATTGCCTGCACTTAGCGTTTTCGTCAACGTCAAACGTTTTCGTCAACGTTTGGGGGAAAATATCGGTAATTAATTCCGATATAACAAAATCATAAATTTGAGGTTAAATGCGGCTTTGGTGGCAGTCGCGCTGACAGGCAGGACCTCATCTGATGTTCCCAGATGGGACCCAATACTCTGGTATCTTGGCTGGGAGTCTGGGAGTTTAGAGGAATATGGGAAGATCACTGAGATAAAGTCCCTTTGCACTCGAGGATTGTTCAGAACTTTATCGGTCAGTTTGTGTCTGATTCTAGAGCAGAAAGAAAAAATATTTTCATTCCAGAACACCTTTGCATCTAAAAAGAAAAATGGGAATATTTCAAGGGGCATCAGGACTGACCATGATCAATACTTATCTATTTAATTGTTCCCTAAATACAATACTATTATTTTGCTAAAATCCCAACAGTATTTTTAGTCAAAAAGCTAATCTTATTTCAGAGAATGGGTTAGGGAATATGTTTGATTCCAAATCCTTTTTTATAATTTCCTCCTTGGTTTTAGTGGCATAGACAGCACACTCCAGTAGACTGCTATTGTTTAATGATCATAGTAGATTAAACCGAAACGCAGGGAAATCAAATAAATAATCACACGTTTATGCATATTTTACATCATAGTCATGGCAAATAAGGCGAGTAATTAGTAGTTTCCATAAATTAGCAAATTGTTATTTATGTTATGTTAATGAGAGAGCTTCAGTTTTACTCATGAATAATTTATGAATGAACAAAAAGTTTAACGCAAAGAAAAAAAAAGTCACAATTTGTCTACTAATGTAGGCGGAGAAACACGTGCACACACACTGACAGACACATGCACACCCGAACAGCACACAGCTCTCCATCAGTTACCATACTATGTAAGGATTTCCATAGGATGGTGAGGACTTGGGTGGCTGTGGGTTATTGCTGATTGTGTGAGCTAGAGAGCTGAGATCCAGGCCCCTCTGTGTCCAGTACTAGCTATAGAGACAGAACGTTCAAGGCCCCTCTGTGTCCAGTACTAGCTATAGAGACAGAACGTTCAAGGCCCCTCTGTGTCCAGTACTAGCTATAGAGACAGAACGTTCAAGGCCCCTCTGTGTCCAGTACTAGCTATAGAGACAGAACGTTCAAGGCCCCTCTGTGTCCAGTAATAGCTATAGAGACAGAACGTTCAAGGCCCCTCTGTGTCCAGTACTAGCTATAGAGACAGAACGTTCAAGGCCCCTCTGTGTCCAGTACTAGCTATAGAGACAGAACGTTCAAGGCCCCTCTGTGTCCAGTACTAGCTATAGAGACAGAACGTTCAAGGCCCCTCGTGTCCAGTACTAGCTATAGAGACAGAACGTTCAAGGCCCCTCGTGTCCAGTACTAGCTATAGAGACAGAACGTTCAGGCCCCTCTGTGTCCAGTACTAGCTATAGAGACAGAACGTTCAAGGCCCCTCTGTGTCCAGTACTAGCTATAGAGACAGAACGTTCAAGGCCCCTCTGTGTCCAGTACTAGCTATAGAGACAGAACGTTCAAGGCCCCTCTGTGTCCAGTACTAGCTATAGAGGACAGAACGTTCAAGGCCCCTCTGTGTCCAGTACTAGCTATAGAGACAGAACGTTCAAGGCCCCTCTGTGTCCAGTACTAGCCTATAGAGACAGAACGTTCAAGGCCCCTCTTGTCCAGTACTAGCTATAGAGACAGAACGTTCAAGGCCCCTCTGTGTCCAGTACTAGCTATAGAGACCGAACGTTCAAGGCCCCTCTGTGTCCAGTACTAGCTATAGAGACAGAACGTTCAAGGCCCCTCTGTGTCCAGTACTAGCTATAGAGACAGAACGTTCAAGGCCCCTCTGTGTCCAGTACTAGCTATAGAGACAGAACGTTCAAGGCCCCTCTGTGTCCAGTACTAGCTATAGAGACAGAACGTTCAAGGTCCCTCTGTGTCCAGTACTAGCTATAGAGACAGAACGTTCAAGGCCCCTCTGTGTCCAGTACTAGCTATAGAGACAGAACGTTCAAGGCCCCTCTGTGTCCAGTACTAGCTATAGAGACAGAACGTTCAAGGCCCCTCTGTGTCCAGTACTAGCTATAGAGACAGAACGTTCAAGGCCCCTCTGTGAGGCAGAGGCAGAGAGAGGCAGGTCAGTCACCGTAGAGACAGTTGATAGTTGCTACTCTCACAACAGTTTATTTGAGTGGTGAGGAGTCGAATTCCTCACCCCCACTCATGGTGGCAAATTCACCATACATTTTTGTATTCAGGATTCACTCAAACATCGTTTTAAGCTTTGTTTTACTATTGACTGTTACAGCTGATTTTGGAATTGTATATCCATTTGCTCTCCTTAAATATGAGTCATCTGATTCATTAGTTTCCGTCTCTGAATTGCTTAATCACACTTTTCACAGCCAGCTCCTGATATCAGAGCATAAAAACTACAATCTGTCTCCTGAATTATCCTAGTGCTCAGCTGGCACACATGCGCACTAGGCCCGAGCTCGTGTTCTCCGGTTTTCCCTGGCTAAACTAGCTGGCTAGTTTTCGTCCTCATTGCCAAACTTCATAAATACTGCACCATCAACTTCAAATTTGCTTGTTATACAATCATGTAACTAAGAAATTAGCTGGAAAGAAACTTTTATATTATGTATTGTTTTATTGTTTTGTTAAATGCTCTTGACTGGTTCAAGATATCTGTCGTAAGACGACGGTGGCAAAAAAATATCAACTCAGATCCAAGTTCAGTTTTGAGATTCACCGGCGTCATTGGCATAGGGTTAGATGGGCGTTTCTGACTGGTCTTCGAACTGTGACAACAGGCAGCGTCTCCCCACTTAGCTTGATGGGATATGTAGTGATTTTGCCAACACAGCCAGATACAGTGTCTTCAGAAAGTATTCATACCCCTTGACTCATTCCACATTTTGTTGTGTTACAGCCTGAATTCAACATGGGTTAAATAAAATAAATTCTCACCCATCTACACTCAATACCCCATAATGACAAACATGTTTTAAGACATTTATGGAGAAATATCTAATTGATCTAATTCAACCCACTGAGTCAATACATGTTAGAATCACCTTTGGCAGTGATTACAGCTGTGAGTCTTTCTGGGTAAGTCTCTAAGAGCTTTTCACACCTGGACTGTACAATATTTGCACATTATTCTTCTCTGTCATGTTGGTTGTTGATCATTGCAAGACAGCCATTTTCAAGACTTGCTGCCGTAGATTTTCAAGCCGATTTAAGTCCAAACTGTAACTAGGCCACTCTGGAACATTCAATGTCATCATGGTAAGCAACTCCAGTGTATATTTGGTCTCTTCAGTTGCAGTTTAGTGCCTTATTGCAAATAGGATGAATGTTTTGGAAGATTTGTATTCTGTACAGGCTTCCTTCTTTTCACTCTGTCATTTAGGTTAGTATTGTGGAGTAACACAATGTTGTTAATCCATCCTCAGTTTTCTCCTATCACAGCCATTCAACTCTGTAACTGTTTTAACGTCACCTTTGGCCTCATGGTGAAATCCCTGAGCGGTTTCCTTCCTCTCCAAGAACTGAGTTAGGAAGGACGCCTGTTTATTTGTAGTGACTGGGTGTATTGATACACCATCCAAAGTGTAATTAATAACTTCACCATGCTCAAAGGGATATTCAATGTCGTTTTTTTTCTACCCATACCAATAGGGACCCTTCTTTGTGAGGCATTGAAAAACCTCCCTTGGTGGTTGAATCTGTGTTTGAAATTCACTTATCGACTGAGGACCTTACAGATTATTGTATGTGTGGGGTACAGAGATGAGGTAGTCATTCAAAAATCATGATAAACACTATTATTGCACACAGAGTGAGTCAATGCAAATGAATATGTGACTTGTTGAGAACATTTTTACTCCTGAACTTTTTTAGGCTTGCCATAACAAAGAGGTTGAATGCTCATTGACTCAAGACATTTCAGCTTTACATTTTTTTCTTAATATGTGAACATTTCTAAAAACACAATTCTACTGACATTATGGGGTGTTTTATGTAGGCCGGTGACACACAATCTCAATGTCATCCATTTTAAATTCAGGCTGTAACACAACAAAATGTGGAAAAAGTCAAGGGGTGTGAATACTTTCTGAAGGCACTGTACGTACACAGTCTTATACCCTTAACCTTTTTTCAACTGACTATCGTATTTGTTGATTAAATCTGACTTTACATAATGAGTAATCCAGGAATATCACCAGTTAATTGACACGAGAAAACTCAAGAAAATAGCAACTCTACGGATCGCAATGACTACAGTGAATGGCAAAATTTGTTCCGGACACTAAAGGTCCACGAAGCTCCTCCTCCTCACAGCTCTATGAAGATCCTAATAAAATACCAAATACCAATACACTCTTACCTCCACAGTGGCCAGATTGGGAGCTCACTTACTGTAGGGGGTTGGAAGAAGGGGTACAGTAGGAGTCAATGTTGTAGTGTGGGTGTGGGGGCACGCCACGGATGGATGGGTAGGGTAGGGGGTCTAGTTAATGTGAGGGCGAAGGAGGGGGGGAACCAGGGGAGGCAGTGAGTCAGAAAACAAGAGCAAAACAAATCTGTGATGTGGAACTTTCCGGAGCCAGCCACTCAAGGGGGATAAATGAGGAGTAGGAAGCTGTGAAATTACGTGGCCTTTGAGTGGGGAGAATGGCCCTAGCAGAGCATGGCCCTGAAATGAGGTGATAGAAACTTCACCTGATCCACAATTAACAGTGTCACGCACAGGCAAGGGGGGGGGCTGAGGGGGATGGGGGTCACAGCAGGGGAGGGAGAAATTACAATTCTCTGTGTGTCAAATTATCACCCCACAAAAAGCACAACCATGAGAAACTGGGACCAAGCAGAGGGAGGAGAACGAGTATTTATACACATCTGTTTATTACAGAGAAAGAGACAGGGGAGAGAGAGACACAGTGAGTGAGAGAAATGGACAGAGAACAACATATAAGCAGACAGAAGTAGAGAGAGACAGAGAGACAAAGAGACAGAGAGACACCGAGAGAGACACAGAGATAGAGGCACAAAGAGACGGAGACAGAGACAAAGAGACATAGAAACAGAGATACAGAGACTCAGAGAGACACAAAGAGACAGAGAGACACTACGATAGAGACAGAGAGACATAGGTAAAGATAGAGAGACAGAGATAAAGACTCAGAGAGACAGAGATACAGAGATAGAGACAGAGAGACACTGAGATAGAGACAGAGAGACATAGATAAAGAGACAGAGAAACAAAGATAGAGAGACTCAGAGAGACAGAGATACAGAGATAGAGACAGAGATAAAGAGACACAGAGAGACAGAGATACAGAGATAGAGACAGAGAGACATAGATAAAGAGACAGAGAGACATAGATAAAGATAGACAGAGATAAAGAGACACAGAGAGACAGAGATACAGAGATAGAGACAGAGAGATAGATAAAGATAGAGAGACAGAGATACAGAGATAGAGACAGAGATTTAGAGACACAGAGAGACAGAGATACAGAGATACAGAGATAGAGACAGAGAGACATAGATAAAGATAGAGAGCCAGAGATACAGAGACACAGAGAGACATAGACAAAGATAGAGAGACAGAGATACAGAGATAGAGATACAGAGACAGAGACAGAGATACAGAGATAGAGACAGAGAGACAGAGATAGAGACAGAGAGACAGAGATAGAGACAGAGAGACATAGACAAAGATAGAGAGACAGAGATACAGAGATAGAGACAGAGATACAGAGATAGAGACAGAGATACATAGATAAAGATAGAGAGACAGAGAGACAGAGATAAGAGACAGAGAGACAGAGATAGAGACAGAGATAAAGAGACACAGAGAGACAGAGATACAGAGATAGAGACAGAGAGACACAGATACAGAGATAGAGAGACAGAGATACAGAGATAGAAAAACTGATAGAACCAGACAGATAGACATGTTTTAATATCACGTGCAGAAGTACAGTGAAATGCCTTTCATGCAAGCTCTGAATCCAACAATGCAGTAATCAGTATCAATGTAGTACTGAAAATAGCATAAGATAGAACAAAAACACATGAGAAAGTAAGAAGCTTTATATAGGTCAGGTCCAATACCATATTTACAATATGCAGGGATACTGGAGTGGTAAGGGTGTATATATATACTGCTCAAAAAAATAAAGGGACCACTTAAACAACACAATGTAACTCCAAGTCAATCACACTTCTGTGAAATCAAACTGTCCACTTAGGAAGCAACACTGATTGACAATACATTTTACATGCTGTTGTGCAAATGGAATAGACAACAGGTGGATATTATAGGCAATTAGCAAGACACCCCTAATAAAGGAGTGGTTCTGCAGGTGGTGACCACAGACCACTTCTCAGTTCCTATGCTTCCTGGCTGATGTTTTGGTCACTTTTGAATGCTGGCGGTGCTTTCACTCTAGTGGTAGCATGAGACGGAGTCTACAACCCACACAAGTGGCTCAGGTAGTGCAGCTCATCCAGAATGGCACATCAATACGAGCTGTGGCAAGAAGGTTTGCTGTGTCTGTCAGCGTAGTGTCCAGAGCATGGAGGCACTTCCAGGAGACAGGCCAGTATATCAGGAGACGTGGAGGAGGCCGTAGGAGGGCAACAACCCAGCAGCAGGACCGCTACCTCCGCCTTTGTGCAAGGAGGAGCAGGAGGAGCACTGCCAGAGCCCTTCAAAATTACCTCCAGCAGGCCACAAATGTGCATGTGTCTGCTCAAACAGTCAGAAACAGACTCCATGAGGGTGGTATGAGGGCCCGACGTCCACAGGTGGGGGTTGTGCTTACAGCCCAACACCGTGCAGGATGTTTGGCATTTGCCAGAGATCACCAAGATTGGCAAATTCGCCACTGGCGCCCTGTGCTCTTCACAGATGAAAGCAGGTTCACACTGAGCACATGTGACAGACGTGACAGTCTGGAGACGCCGTGGAGAACGTTCTGCTGCCTGCAACATCCTCCAGCATGACCGGTTTGGCGGTGGGTCAGTCATGGTGTGGGGTGGCATTTCTTTGGGGGGCCGCACAGCCCTCCATGTGCTCGCCAGAGGTAGCCTGACTGCCATTAGGTACCGAGAAGAGATCCTCAGACCCCTTGTGAGACCATATGCTGGTGCGGTTGGCCCTGGGTTCCTCCTAATGCAAGACAATGCTAGACCTCATGTGGCTGGAGTGTGTCAGTAGTTCCTGCAAGAGGAAGGCATTGATGCTATGGACTGGCCTGCCCGTTCCCCAGACCTGAATCCAATTGAGCACATCTGGGACATCATGTCTCGCTCCATCCACCAACGCCACGTTGCACCACAGACTGTCCAGGAGTTGGCGGATGCTTTAGTCCAGGTCTGGGAGGAGATCCCTCAGGAGACCATCCGCCACCTCATCAGGAGCATGCCCAGGCGTTGTAGGGAGGTCATACAGGCACGTGGAGGCCACACACACTACTGAGCCACATTTTGACTTGTTTTAAGGACATTACATCAAAGTTGGATCAGCCTGTAGTGTGGTTTTCCACTTTAATTTTGAGTGTGACTCCAAATCCAGACCTCCATGGGTTGATAAATTGGATTTCCATTGATTATTTTTGTGTGATTTTGTTGTCAGCACATTCAACTATGTAAAGAAAAAAGTATTTAATAAGATTATTTCATTCATTCAGATCTAGGATGTGTTATTTTAGTGTTCCCTTTATTTTTTTGAGCAGTGTATATATATATATAGGGGTAAGGTGACTAGGCATCAGGATATATGATAAGCTTGTGTGTAGAGTCAGCATAAATGTGTGTGCATGTTATGTGTTTTGAAGTGTCAGTGTGTGTGAGTGAGTGAGTGAGTGAGTGAGTGTGTGGATTCCTGTAAGTGTGCATAGAGACAGTGCAAAATATAAATACAAGGGTCAACTCAGATAGCCAGTTTGTTAGGTATTTAGCAGTCTTATGGCTTGGGGATAGAAGCTGTCCAGGAGCCTGTTGGTGTCAGACTCCATGAGCCAGTACCGCTTGCTGTGTGGAACCAGAGAGAACAGTCTATGGCTTGGGTGGCTGGAGTCTTAACAATTATCCAGGCCTTTCTTTCACACCACCTGATATAGAAGTCCTGAATGGCAGGGAGCTCGGCCCCAGTGATGTACTGGGCTGTCCGCACCACCCTCGGCAGCGTATGCGATCGAGGGTGGTGCTGTTAACATACCAAGCAGTGATTCAGCCAGTCAAGATGCTCTCAATGGTACAGCTGTAGAACTTTTTGATGATTTGAGGGGCACGCCAAACTTTTTCAACTTCCTAAGGGGGAAGAGGAGCTGTCGCGCCTTCTTCACGAATGTGCGCGTGTGAGTGGACCATTTTAAGTCCTTAGTGACTTGGACCCTGAGGAACTTGGGGAGAAGTCAAATGTCAGCGGGTTCATTGTGTTTTGGTAAGAGGGTGAGGTGGTGTAACAGGGTTCATTGTGTTGTGGTAAGAGGGTGAGGTGGTGTAACAGGGTTCATTGTGTT
The DNA here is from genome assembly GCF_901001165.1 of Salmo trutta. NCBI lineage: Eukaryota > Metazoa > Chordata > Actinopteri > Salmoniformes > Salmonidae > Salmo > Salmo trutta. Next base: position 14,608,590 of record NC_042962.1, read on the forward strand.
TTGGTAAGAGGTGAGGTGGTGTAACAGGGTTCATTGTGTTGTGGTAAGAGGGTGAGGTGGTGTAACAGGGTTCATTGTGTTGTGGTAAGAGGGTGAGGTGGTGTAACAGGGTTCATTGTGTTGTGGTAAGAGGGTGAGGTGGTGTAACAGGGTGCATTGTGTTGTGGTAAGAGGGTGAGGTGGTGTAACAGGGTTCATTGTGTTGTGGTAAGAGGGTGAGGTGGTGTAACAGGGTTCATTGTGTTTTGGTAAGAGGGTGAGGTGGTGTAACAGGGTGCATTGTGTTGTGGTAAGAGGGTGAGGTGGTGTAACAGGGTGCATTGTGTTGTGGTAAGAGGGTGAGGTGGTGTAACAGGGTTCATTGTGTTGTGGTAAGAGGGTGAGGTGGTGTAACAGGAGTCTCACATGAAGGAACACCAGGCCCATCTTTGTGTGCCTTTGTTGTCTGTTCTAGCAGCAGACTTTATCTGTATATAATTCTCCCTCTGATGAAATGTGTTGAATTGGGATCGGAGGACCCGTCCTGACATGATTATGAGAGATTCCTCTGAAGCCATCTGTCACCGTTATGAAAAGGGGGCGAGGGAGGACGAACAGAGAGAGATGGATGGGGGAGGGAGGGATGGATGGATGGAGAGAGGTAGCGAGGGAGGGAGAGACCAGGAGAGAGGAAGGGATGGAAAGAAAGAGAGGGAGAGAGAGAGAGAGGGAAGGAGAGACAGGGAAAGAAGAGTGCAGACCTTCTGTTCAACATTACACAGGCCCTCAGCATACAGTGTTACCTTACATCTAGGTCTGGAGGGGAGAGAGACTACCATTCAATCAACACTGATAACCTGGTGGCTGGCTAAGACTTCTAGAACTGTGTAAATTAACACGTGAATTCATCCATAAAACCACATTTAATGTGTATATAAAATAATAGGTAATGAGTCTCATTTAAAAAATGATGCTTTCCTGCCTATAGAAAAACACTGTCTTGACTACATTAACCTACACTGTACAGTATTAGGTTATTTCTGTCTGTAGTACAGCCATTTTGTGGGGGAAAACTAATTCTGATTGGCTGGGCCTGGCTGCCAAATGGGTGGGCCTATGTCTGCACTCCTGCCCAGTCCTGTGAAATCCATAGATTCGGGCCTAATTGATTTATTTCCTTATATGAACTGTAACCCAGTAAAACCTTTGAAATTGTTGCATGACGCATTTATATTTTTGTTCAGTATAAATACTACTTTGACCTGATTAGGGCCTTACACAATCAAATGAGGTCAGAGGTCAGTTTCCCATGTCCAATGCCATCCCTTTTGGTACCTTGTAGAGTCCATGCCCCCAAAAATTGAAGCTGTTCAGAGGGCAAAAGGGGGTGCAATTCAATACTAGGAAGGTGTTCCTAATGTTTTGTACACTCAGTGTATATGCCATATCTTCCAGGTAGCAGTGGCTCTGGGCTGGTAAAAATGTCATCTATACTTCATGTTCACACACCAGTTGGAGGAGAGGACACACCAGATGGACCCATTGCTCATCGCGACGTCCACTAGCTGTTGGAGAGAAGGCGGACGGAGGCCGCAGCCAACATGCCTTGAGTTGTGTAACAGGCTTCAGTGCCACATGGAAAATGTACACGTTTTCTTTGCTGTCCCATATCAGCCATGTACTGCAGCTTCAAATAGATTCTGTAATTGATATGCTCAATGTAATGGATTGATTCACAATCTGAAGTTCAATGGTAAAAAAAACAAGCAAAATGTACTTTTGGGGTTATTTTCATGGCAGATTGGCATTGTTCATATCACACATATGTAGAGCACTGGAAGTAAAGTGCATGAAATTACATCAACTTCATCTTTAAGTTTAGGAGAAAGAGAAGCTTAAGTACAACTGGTCAACAATGAATACTAGTTTATCGCATAAACTCAGTTGTCAAACAATCTCCTATAACGAACACAGCCAACCCTCAGCTCCTCAATCCTCCCCATATTACCCACCTGTTGCAAAGACAAATCCAGAGAGGAAAGTAGTTGTAAAAATGATCCTGCTGTGATACAACAAGGTTAGCCCAACTACCCCTCTCACTTTTCCTGTGTTATAACAAAGTGCCTATTTCATTCCCTGCCATTCATTCTCAGCATTACTTCACATTACAGGTCAATGTTATGGTGCTTAATTATGTGCCGGCTGCTTGGCTCTCCTAATAACCTGTCATTGGGGGGAATTCGAATGTCACACCATATTGTTGAGCCCTAATGGTGGACGGCAGATCCTCTGATGAGCGGTTTTGGGACAATTACAGCAGATATTCAAATCACAGGTGGGGTGTGGAGAGACCCACCACACACTGGAATATACATACACACATTGAAGCATGGACACACACACACCCTTGAAGTATCTTGACCCCATAATCCAGCACTCTTGACACTGATAAAACAGCCGCCTCCCTCCTCCGCCTGCTAAAGACTTTTAACTGCAGCCTGATCGCTTTTATTATCCTCCTAATCCAGATATCCGCCATTTCATCAGGCCAGGAAGATTATGCATATCATGAATTATTTTGACACTGGGACCTTTTAATTTTCGACGGCAACATTTCATCCCACCAATCAGTGCCTGGAGTGGTTGTCGCCGGGCGGACGTGGCGGTGTCAGAGGACAAGGCTCCCCTGGCTGCTCCAAATCATCCGAGGGTCATAATGAACTACGGCCACAATTATGAGCTACAGCCTCTCTCTCTCTCACTCGGTGTGTGTGTGTGTGTGGCATGCATCTCATCAGGACCATTTCACAGGGAGGGAAGGAGGACTACTTACACACAGGCAGTAGATATATACGCAATCATAATAATCATAATACCCACAATACATCCTCCATAGGCGGAGGTTGGGGCCCACACAGCATTCGAAATAACAAAGGTACATAGTGATAGTCTTCTTCTCTGTGGCTTTTTCTGGCTGACAAGTACACTTATTTATTCACTCCAGTGTGGCCCATCCTGGCCGAACTAAAAGTGCCATGACCCCATTGCTCCTGGAGTAAGTGTAAAGATAAGCGTTGAATGTTTAGCATGATAATGACATCAATGGCCTCTCAGTGCTCTGCTCCTCCGGTGTCTTCCCACTCTTTATTCCCCATAGAGACTGAACCCTGCATGAGAAAATTGGATCTCCAACCCAGTCAGCCTGTGACCTTCCCTCATCCAGGCTGTTGACCCCTCCCACCTAAAGAGAGGCATTACATCTCGTTATACAACAACAGCGCTTAAGATAAAGAAAAATGTCTCAATTAAATCTCCACCGGGGCCCTCAGCCCAAGAGTTATGGCGCCTCTGTAACGCTGATTGCTACACTCACACATCCTGAAAAGTTATTTGACATAAATTACAGGAGTCACATCATTTCACGCCGTGCACAGCGCGGGAGGATTTACAGCTGATCTCACTGACTGGATGCTGAACCTGGAATCAAATCGTCAAAGCGGCTCCGCAGAAACACCGTTCTTCCCTATCCATCTCCTCACACTCAGGCCCTCATCCCCGGCAAGCATAGATTAAAAACGCATATAGCGCTGCTGCTAGTGATATGGACGACACGTATGGACAAATATGCAAGAGGGCTGATATCGCAGACGAACAAGGAGTGTTTAGAAGGGCACTGGTGCAGTTTGATCAGACAAGATGTGGGTGGAAGTGGAAAGGGAATCTTATTTGAAATATCCAAGAAATTAAAACCTTTTTGTGGAATTAACGTTCTGAAAATAAGATAAGCTGCTAGTTCTCTCCACTATTCCAGAATCCCAGCACACACAGTTCTAGATCTACAGGGAGGTGGAGCTGGCTCTGGTACTTCTCTCCCTGGCAAATAGTTGCTTTCTTCAGAATGTGTGGGTGTATCCGTAGGAGTTTGTGAGTGAATATTGGAAGAATATTTAGAGAATTTATGAGACTTGTTAAAAGAAAAACCCTGGTAGAAAATAATATATTTGGTGTTCCTCAATGCTGCATTGCCTACAACCAGAGGACAGGTATTTTTAAATGATAATTATGAAACCATGTAAGTCAAGGTTGAATGCGTCGGCTACCCTGTTCAATTACTGCTTCGCTCTACTTACCTTTTACTTTTTTGGGGGTGGTGGGTGAAACGATACATCCCAAATCTACAATACATCCCAGATCTTTTAATAGAATCATGGGCTTGACTTCAGAGAACTGCTCTACAACTCTACTGCTAAAACAGTTGCTAGTCTTAAATCAGACTGTAACTATGTTTTCAGGCATCTATTCTGTTAATGTAGAAACACAGTTGTCAGTATGTTTGTCCATGTCCTCTCCGTTGACATGAGATTGAACAATAAATGGTGAATTCTGAGTCGTTTTTCACATTTGTTGGTCACATTATGTAATTTCCATTTTTTCTCAGCTAAGAGACTCCCTCTAGTGGTGAGCACATCACATTACCCTGAGAACCAGAGTCTTCTATACATGGTCGTTTCTTCAGAATGGCTTATAGGTGGGGCCATGATAGGTGGGTTCATAATAACAGGAACTTAGTTTAAGGTCAAATTACGTACCGGTATGTATAACAACACAAAATCAATATGTTACATTATTGCAATGTTTTACTGAAAGCATTGCATGACCTCGAACTCTCGGTCCTTCCCTCATTGAGCCTTCTGTGTTCAGGACTGTTCACCTCATATAAAGTTGGGTGAAATTAAGGCCAGATCCTTCCACGTTGATCTGTATGAAAATCAACAGGGAAATACCCAGTCTCCTCTCCAGCCAGCTGATAGCTGTGAGATTCACTAACTACACCTCTCTACTTGCCTGACAAGCCCTCTGCCACATGGTGAACACAGGAGCACAGCCACCCAGAGATGTGCACCAGCAGCACTGCCTCTGGGAGGGTGGACTGGCTAGGCTGGAGAGGTGAACTGGCTAGGCTGGGGGAGCAGCAGCGAGAGGTAGACTGGCTAGGCTGGGGGAGCAGCAGCGAGAGGTAGACTGGCTAGGCTGGGGGAGCCGCAGCGAGAGGTGGACTGGCTAGGCTGGGGGAGCAGCAGCGAGAGGTGGACTGGCTAGGCTGGGGGAGCAGCAGCGAGAGGTAGACTGGCTAGGCTGGGGAAGCAGCAGCGAGAGGTAGACTGGCTAGGCTGGGGGAGCAGCAGCGAGAGGTAGACTGGCTAGGCTGGGGGAGCAGCAGCGAGAGGTGGACTGGCTAGGCTGGGGGAGCAGCAGCGAGAGGTAGACTGGCTAGGCTGGGGGAGCAGCAGCGAGAGGTAGACTGGCTAGACTGGGGGAGCAGCAGCGAGAGGTGGACTGGCTAGGCTGGGGGAGCAGCAGCGAGAGGTAGACTGGCTAGGCTGGGGGAGCAGCAGCGAGAGGTAGACTGGCTAGGCTGGGGGAGCAGCAGCGAGAGGTAGACTGGCTAGGCTGGGGGAGCAGCAGCGAGAGGTAGACTGGCTAGACTGGGGGAGCAGCAGCGAGAGGTAGACTGGCTAGGCTGGGGAAGCAGCAGCGAGAGGTAGACTGGCTAGGCTGGGGGAGCAGCAGCGAGAGGTAGACTGGCTAGGCTGGGGGAGCAGCAGCGAGAGGTAGACTGGCTAGGCTGGGGGAGCAGCAGCGAGAGGTAGACTGGCTAGACTGGGGGAGCAGCAGCGAGAGGTGGACTGGCTAGGCTGGGGGAGCAGCAGCGAGAGGTAGACTGGCTAGGCTGGGGGAGCAGCAGCGAGAGGTAGACTGGCTAGGCTGGGGGAGCAGCAGCGAGAGGTGAACTGGCTAGGCTGGGGGAGCAGCAGCGAGAGGTAGACTGGCTAGGCTGGGAGAGCAGCAGCGAGAGGTAGACTGGCTAGGCTGGGGGAGCAGCAGCGAGAGGTAGACTGGCTAGGCTGGGGGAGCAGCAGCGGGAGGTGGACTGGCTAGGCTGGGGGAGCAGCAGCGGGAGGTGGACTGGCTAGGCTGGGGGAGCACCTATGGGAGGTGGACCAGCATGGGTAGATGGACCTGGCTGGGGGAACAGCAGGGGGAGGTGGACCAGGTTGGGGGAACAGCAGGGGGAGGTAGACCAGGCTGGGGGAACAGCAGGGGTAGGTGGACCAGGCTGGGGGAACAGCAGGGGGAGGTGGACCAGGCTGGGAGAACAGCAGGGGGAGGTGGACCAGGCTGGGAGAACAGCAGGGGGAGGTCCTATGGCAGTACATTTCTGCACTTGCAAGGAAAACAGATTTGATCATATCTCCTTCTTTCTCTCTGCTACCCTCAGCATTTTGATCTGGAAACACGAGCAGGTTTACAGCTACTATGGCCATGGTAGATGACTGTGTGCCTAGGCCAAAGTATTCTCTTCCAATGAGAATCATCATCACAACCCACACTGCTGACATCACAACCCACACTCTGCTGACATCCCAACCCACACACTGCTGCCACACAACCCACACACTGCTGCCACACAACCCACACACTGCTGACATCACAACCCACACTCTGCTGACATCACAACCCACACACTGCTGACATCCCAACCCACACACTGCTGACATCACAACCCACACTGCTGACATCACAACCCACACACTGCTGACATCACAACCCACACAGTGCTGACATCCCAACCCACACTCTGCTGACATCCCAACCCACACACTGCTGCCACACAACCCACACACTGCTGACATCACAACCCACACACTGCTGACATCACAACCCACACTCTGCTGACATCACAACCCACACTCTGCTGACATCACAACCCACACACTGCTGACATCACAACCCACACTCTGCTGACATCCCAACCCACACACTGCTGCCACACAACCCACACACTGCTGACATCACAACCCACACTGCTGACATCACAACCCACACTCTGCTGACATCACAACCCACACACTGCTGCCACACAACCCACACACTGCTGACATCACAACCCACACTCTGCTGACATCACAACCCACACTCTGCTGATATCCCAACCCACACACTGCTGCCACACAACCCACACACTGCTGACATCACAACCCACACTCTGCTGACATCACAACCCACACTCTGCTGACATCCCAACCCACACACTGCTGCCACACAACCCACACACTGCTGACATCACAACCCACACTCTGCTGACATCCCAACCCACACACTGCTGACATCACAACCCACACACTGCTGACATCACAACCCACACTCTGCTGACATCCCAACCCACACACTGCTGACATCACAACCCACACTCTGCTGACATCCCAACCCACACACTGCTGACATCCCAACCCACACACTGCTGACATCACAACCCACACTCTGCTGACATCACAACCCACACACTGCTGACATCACAACCCACACACTGCTGACATCACAACCCACACTCTGCTGACATCACAACCCACACTCTGCTGACATCACAACCCACACACTGCTGACATCACAACCCACACACTGCTGACATCACAACCCACACACTGCTGACATCACAACCCACACTCTGCTGACATCACAACCCACACTCTGCTGACATCACAACCCACACACTGCTGACATCACAACCCACACACTGCTGACATCACAACCCACACTGCTGACATCACAACCCACACACTGCTGACATCACAACCCACACTCTGCTGACATCACAACCCACACTCTGCTGACATCACAACCCACACTCTGCTGACATCACAACCCACACTCTGCTGACATCCCAACCCACACTCTGCTGACATCCCAACACACACACTGCTGACATCCCAACCCACACTCTGCTGACATCCCAACCCACACACTGCTGACATCAAATCAAATTTTATTAGTCAATGCGAAGATTACAATGTGTACAGTGAAATGCTTACTTACAAGCTCCTAACCAACAATGCCGTTTTATACTGCATCACAACCCACCACATCACAACCCCCAAATACTGCATCACAACAACACTCTGCTGACATCACAACACACACACACTACTGACAACAACATTCTGCTGACATCACAACACACGCTGCTGTACTCTACCTAGATGTACATATAGCCTCACTACTGTTATAGGCTCGCTGCTGCTCTAACTATGTTCGTTTTTTTGTACTTAACACTTATTTTCCTTAAAACTGCATTGTTGGTTAAGGGTTTATAAGTAAGCATTTCACCTTAAGGTCTACACCGGTTGTATTCGGCGCATGTGACAAATAACATTTGATTTGACAACACATGGCCAACATCACAACACATACTGCTGACATCACAACAGACGCAAACAGTTGTAATTCTTTTTAATATTTGAATTGGGAATGAACCGTTTTGAGATCTGCAATACATTATATTACATTAGATGGCAGATAAACACTGTATATGAGAAGAAGCTACTATTCTGAGGACTTGCTACACGATTCTGTCAGCCATCCTGATGTAGTGGCTATTAAAGGATAGGGTGGGATTAAAAACTAAATGCATATCACATGGGGGATTTAAACAGAGACAAAATAGTGTGTTCAAGTATTTATGATAAACAGTACAAGGGGTATAACATAATACAATTAACTCGACATGGTGCAAATGTTGACTGATTCTGTGGATGTTAGAGAAAAAGGGAAGACTAAGGATTGGGATTAAATACAACACTGAGGATTTCTCAACTTCATCCTATGACTTGTCGTTTTCGTTGGTAAACACTACTTTTGAGGGCTGGTGCTAGATAAGAGAAACTCACTTTAGTGGATATATGTTATTAGGCTAATTCTTTGAGGTCATTTTAAATCATGCTATTCGACTAGCCATGTGAGCTGTGAGTATGGCCTCCAGCAGGAGACTATTCATTGTCTGGTCGGCACTTCCTTTACACAATGCATGTCAATCACACTCAAATCAGATGAAATCATGAAGGCAGGATTACAGGCATGAAAGGGCTCTCAAAAGAAAATGAAGTCAATCCAAAACCAGTTTTTTACAAGAACCTACAGTATCATCATAGTTTAAATGTATCGGAAATTAGTCAAAGCCTCTTGATAAAGGGTGTTATCTACATAGAAAATTATATACCGTGCCATTTTTCAACAAAGTAAAATGGAGACAAAGTTGAACTGTCTAACAGAAAAAGAAACATGATTTCTTCCGGAAATCAGGAGTGAGATTAACATAGCTTGGAGACCAGGAACCATTTACAAAATGTACATATCCCCCCCCCCCCCCCCTGATGCTGCTTACACCTCGACGGTCTTCCTCTCAGCAGCGATGGTGTGTGTGTGTACTTTGTTTTAAGGACACTGCTGGCTAAAGGGGTAAAACAAACATTTAAAGTGGCTGGGCCACAATAGTGAAGACGTTGATGAGCTTTAGGTTGAGAGACACATTTAGGTCGAGCTACTTTTCTCCACTACAATGATTTAGGCCTAGTTGACTACTCTCAGACCTTTCAGAAGGCCATATGATAATGCCATATGAAAACCGTGAAGGGGAATGAACTAAGAAGTCAATTCAGGATGTCAGTCAATACATCACAACAAGGATCTGTCTGAACACACCTCTACTGTACTGTTCAACCAAGGGATTCCCAAGTCCTAGGAGACTAACGAGAGGTAATGAGCGGACCAATGCAGATGGCTATAGTAGAACAGTAACCCTCGCAATGTCCCTTTTCTTTCTGCATCAACAGTCCTCTATGGGGAAGATAGTGTCATGTGACTGACGACCGCAGCCGTCGCTGGGGTCTCGTTTCCTTACAACAGACATGACGCCGCCCTGTGAGAGACATGACGCCGCCCTGTGAGAGACATGACGCCGCCCTGTGAGAGACATGACGCCGCCCTGTGAGAGACATGACGCCGCCCTGTGAGAGACATGACGCCGCCCTGTGAGAGACATGACGCCGCCCTGTGAGAGACATGACGCCGCCCTGTGAGAGACATGACGCCGCCCTGTGAGAGACATGACGCCGCCCTGTGAGAGACATGACGCCGCCCTGTGAGAGACATGACGTCACCCTGTGAGAGACATGACGGGCAAACAGCTCCGGATGCAGAGAACAGAGGTTGCATTATTCACAAGGCTTCAGAGGTTTAGAGCAAAGTTAAAATGGACCACTAAATAGTAATAAATTGCAGCAAAGCATCAAAAAAGGCACACACAAAGGATTGAGGAAAGGCAACAAGCAAGATCGGCACACACAAAATAATTACAGCATGCTTTAAACAGGCTCCCCACGTGAGGGAACCAAAAGTGAATTAGAGATTGGCAAAAGACAAAAAAAAGGTGAAAAAGGCCTTTTTTTTTTTAAATGAGGAGAATATGAGAACTCAAACTCATGCACAAAAATAACCTATTTCCACAAGCGCAGCGTCATCCAATGCAATCGCTCCAACTCAGAAGACTACGCAATGCCATGCATTCCCACAATGCAATTTGGTTTCAAAGAGATGATGGACCGTCGGGCATCAGAGTAAGTTCATTTTCTAAAGGAAAAGAAGAGAAGCTGATTCTGAAGTCCTCCGTCGATGGCTTGTGAGGTGCATAATGTGTAACGATTGAATGTGTATTTAGTGTGCAGCGCTTTACCTGTGGTACATTAGCTAGCATGTTCTTAGCTTATTTCCTCTTATATACAAGTCAAGGTTATTCCAGGAACTTTCAATAAATTACCTGGTTTTCCAGAAATCCTGGTAGGAGGCTACCAGCTTTCCTGCTTATTCCCTCCTGATTCCGGGAATCCTCTAACCGGGATATCTGGAAAACCAGGGAATTTATTGAAAGTTCCTGGAATTTTGCAACCCTATTCAAGGTGCGCATGGCAGTCCAGTGCTCCATATAGACACTGATCAGAGTGCTACTCTGTGTGGCTGCTGAGAGGGACTAGAGAGTAGAAGGGCTGGATGACCGGGGAAGGGGCTAGGCAGGGCTGGTGGGCTAAGGCGACCGACCGTCAGTTGGTACTTCCGGGTTGTGACGATGGGTACCGACACAGGAAGTGGTCACCAGTAGAAGGAGCGGGACAGGAAGTTGGCGGCGGTGCTGAGCCAGCCCACGCCATCTGTGATGGAGCCCACGCGGGTCACGGCCTTGTCCTGCTCCTGAGATGGGCTTTCCTCCTCAGGGAGGTAGTCTGGGACGTCCACATTGTGTTCCACCACCACCACCTCCGCACCCTCCTGGAATGGAAGCATCAGCTGGGGAAACAGACGGAGGGAGGGAGGGAGGGAGAGGGTGGGACGTAGGGACGGTGGGACAGACGGAGGGAGGGGGGAGAGAGAGATAGACAACAATTGTTCAGAATCCCTGCCTAGTGGCAAACTGGTTTAATTAAACAAGGCAACAGTAAACATGTCATCCCCCACAAATGATGGAGCCCCCACCCCTTGGGCCAATCAGTGACAACAATTCAAACTAGACTATACTGGTAGTAACAAAATATGTCCCCGTTATAGTGCCACCATGTGGTCGATATGAATGTTCTTGCATATGTTGAGTCTTGACAATTTTTGCAACATGTTTACCAAATTTTCTTACAATATGAATATCTGTGACTGAAATATATGCATTTATGTGCCAGACCACGCCCACGTTAATGTTTATTGGTCAATAGTGGCCATGTTGTTTTAGGTCGACCTTTGTCCATAGATGCAACATATCGAGTTTCATGCAGATCAGTCATTCGGTGCCAGAGGACTGGCGTTTTCATTTTTTTCCACAAAATTCTAAATGGCTAGAATCCATCATGGCAGACCTTATGGGTCCCTGAGGTAAATGTGTTCCTTTGTGAGGAGAGGGACCCATGTACCGAATTTCATGACTTTAGGTCAAACGAGGTGAGTGGCGTGACCTTTCAAGGCTGGCATTTGCAATCGCTTGTTATAGCGCCACCATCTTGACAATGTGTGTAATTATGTAAATGTAAGATCTCTATGGCAAGACGCATCATTCACAGAAGTTACGTCAAAATCGGGCCAGTGCTGTCTAAGATATTGCATGTGACGAACATACGGACGTAGACAGATCCACAGTCCCCTCCCCGATTTCATTGTGGGGGACAAAAACAGTGCAGACAAAACAACACCAGGCTCAGGCAATTTCAAGCTATTCTCTACTTCTCCAGTGTCATCTCTGAAACATAAATGAACCAGCTCTGCCCCCTGATGGACATAACAGGAACAGCAGGTCAGTGAGGAGCGGTGGCTTGTGTTGGAGAGGGACATTTCAGGCCATGATCGAGCAACTCAAGGAAGAAAACTCCCCGTAATCTAACTACTTCAAACGGGAGTGGGAGTTCTGTTGCTGGCTCTTCTCCTCTGATGGGGGTTGCAGTTTCCCAAAGATACATGGTGTAGTGCCACACTGCTCCCAGGGCATGCTGGGATTGGTCATGTGACCTGGCGGTGAGTAATCCCCTCAGGTTAGAGAGAGATGACCAGCTAATGGTGTCACTCCAAATAACCCAGATTCATCTATGATCAAGCTACCATCCCAAGCACACCAGGATATAAACATATTCCCAGCACGCAGCAGCTACACAGACGTATGGGTTTGCAAAGAGCTCTACCATGCCTACTCCCACTGGGTAGGGACATTTTGAAAAATAATAAGCCCTAGCCAAAGCTGCAACAGCACAACGGTAACCCAATGACTTGTCCTGTCAGGTAAGAGGGCCAGATACAGTGGAGGTTTTTAAATGACGTTTCAAAACCTACCCTTTTAGCCTGAAGATTAATAAATGATTTTAGTTATTTAGCACAGCCTTGAATCAATAATTTCAATATTATTTTGTTTTATATTATTAGCTTCTGTTCACCTTCATTTTAATGTTTTACTGTAAAGTGAGTTGTAATTTCATTTGACAGTAGTATCCCTCCCTCCACTCACCTCTCCTCCATCCTCTCCCTTCACCACCTGTGCAGCCTTCATCACCTTGGTGGAGTTGATGGCCGTGCCCAGCGCCTGGGGAACACAAAGACGGATGCGCTTCATCACAGGATCACAAAGTCATGAAAAAAGGGATGTGCTTCATCCATTTCCCAGTGCCGTGGAATGACATTGTGGAGAGGGTAACTGACCTCAGCCTTGAGGTCAGAGCGGATCCTGACCACACACCTCTTCACAGCCATCTGGAAGGTGAAGCTGATCACCCCTGGGATCTTCAGCAGGGCGTCCTCACACAGACTTCTACGAGTCTGAGGGATGGAGAGAGACAGGGAAGTTGTGCAGAGGACAAGACCAATTCAATCTTAAATAAAATGGTCACCCAGAAACCCTGTAAACCTTCACATTCTATTCAGATGAAGGGGTTTAATGTTACATACATATACAACACGGTCATAGACATGAAATGTCAAAAGAGCTCATCTTCCATTGTCTTGTGGTATGAGTGTTGGTCACTGAGGCTGTCTGTCTGGTGTAATGTGATCAGGTGCAGCTCTCCTGTGGTGTGATGTTCAGGTTTCATCTCAACACCCTGTTGTTCAATGGCTGACATTTACAACACTGACCCACATTACTTGACAATGTGTGTTAAGACTGTGTGGTCACATTGACAACAGGGCGACAATACGCCCTACTCAAGGGTTCTTAGAGGTGGTGACTTATCGACTGTGTTAACCTATCACAATAACGAAGAAAGAGATTCTATTTTTTCACCAGTTTTCATCCCAAGGAGACACATTAAAAGGCAAGAAGTCATGAAGCAAGCAACCAGTTTGGAATGGAGCCTGGGCCGTTGGTCTGGCAAACTGCTCTCCTCAGGTGTGTTATGGGATTGTGTGTGTACAATGTGGAAAAAACACCATCCACTCACTGAGTCGTCCAGGCCGTGGATGTGCAGCACCACAGTCTTGGCCCTCTTGTTGGTGGAGCCCAGAAAGAAGTGGGCCTTGCGTCTACAGGAGGCAGCTTCAGCCTCGGCCTGCTCTGCCTGGTCATTACCAGCCGCCTGCAGAATCTCATAAATCTCAGACGCCAGCAGCTTGGTCTCTCCTGGGGAGGTGCTCCTAGGGGAGGGTTAGGGAGGAGAGAGGTGGGAGGGGGAGAAGAGGGCGGGAGAAAGAGGTTAAGTATCAAAAGTTTAAAAAAATTAAAATAATTGTGTGGACAGTTGTCTCAGCAAACAAAGGCATACTTGCTGTGTGAGATTTTTCATTTTACACGTTATTTCAATAACCTTGACTTTCGTCATGTCCAAGTCCTCTCTTCAAATCCAGACAAGGGCAAGATGGTACCAATGAATGCAAGTCAATAAGGAAGTGGACGCATAAACAGTAAAGATTCCATGTCTACTCTTCCCCTCTGTGCAACACGACGACGGTGGTCTCCATTACAGCTGGGTGTCCTCTCCTGTGGTCTGGGCCTGTCCAAGTCTCTCCCAGAGCCCACTGGGCTGAGTGGTTGATATTTCTAGATGTAGTCTCATTGCCAGACACACAGTAAGAGAGCTGTCCAGCTGCATGGAGGAGGTAGAGTGGGATGGGGGGGGTGGTCCCCTAAAGAGAGCCAGTGTGACAGGCCTGTCACCACCTAACCTTTCCACTGTATAAATAGCCAGCCTCGTAGGAGGAGAAATGACCACACTACACTCATAAAACGACCATACATTCACTAAGGTCTCCGTCCGTCTCTAAAAGGTTCAATAATAACACTGTTAATAAAAGTAGTAGTCTAATGTCATTTAAAAGCGGCAATGTGTCACTTTATTTTATTTTTTTGACCAAATTCACATAGAAATGTGTGTTATAGACCTGTCACTCATTGAACGCAAGTCTAAGAATCGGTAGATCTGTTCTGTGTGCGGTGTCTATGCTTCCCGTGATAAAGTTTTGTTTTTGAGTCTTTTACTTTGGTTTTGTCAACAAGCTTCAAAACAGCTAGAAATACAATGTGTGTGGTTATGGAAAATATATTTCACAGTGGTTTAGATGGTAAAATGATTATCTACACTATGTTTGTTTTGTCACAAACTGAAATTAGGTGAACTACTACAAATTTAGCAACCAGGAAATGGCGGAGCAATTTCTACATAGTGCATCTTTAACAGAGAAATGTAGACATAAGTAAATCATCCCTGTCGAATCAGAGAGACTGATAAATGATCAGTAAATCAGTATGATTTATAAAGCATACATGAGCTAAGTACATTGTCTCCTTTGTGGAGACAACAGAGCATGGCTAGAGGACAGCAGTATTCCTTGACACAGACATACATGGTCAGTACTGCCATACTGTGACGGCTCCTGGATGCCCCTGCAGGCTAATACTATACGTCACCAAGCCATCATTCAGCCTATATAACCAGATAGGACGTATGTTGTCTGGCATAGTTGAGCTGTGCAAACCAGCCTTCCAATTCTGGCATTCATTCCTTAAAAGGTGTCCACATACATACAGTACCAGTCAAAAGTTTGGACACACCTACTCATTCCAGGGTTTGTTTTATTTTTACTATTTCCTACATTGTAGAATAATAGTGGAGACATCAAAACTATTAAATAACACATAAGGAATAATGTAACCGAAAAAGTGTTTACCAAAATATATTTTATATTTGAGAATCTTCAAAGTAGCCACCCTTTGCCTTCATGACAGCTTTGCACACTCTTGGCATTCTCTCAACCAGCTTCATGAGGTAGTCACATGGAATACATTTCAATGAACAGGGGGTGCCTTGTTAAAAGTTCATTTGTGTAATTTATTTCCTTTTTAATGCGTTTGAGTCAATCAGTTGTGTTGTGACAAGGTAGGGGTGGTATACAGAAGATAGCCCTATTTGGTAAAAGACCAAGTCCATATTATGGCAAGAACACCTCATTTAAGCAAAGATAAACGACACTCCATCATTACTTTAAGACATGTAGGTCAGTCAATCCGGAAGATTTCAAGAACTATTAAAAAGTTTCTTCAAGTGCAGTCGCAAAAACTCATCAAGCCCTATGATGAAACTGGCTCTCATGAGAAAAAACACAGAAAAGGAAGACCCAGAGTTAAGCAATGTGTCAAAAATGTAATCTCAGAATGTGTGTGTGTGTGTGTGGGGGGGGGGGACATGCAACAGGCTTAAGGAACACTATAGGCATTGTTCTTCTGTGTGAATGGACTAGACAAAGCTCCATTCACAATCTAAATCTCTGTACCAATAGTAATAATAATAATAATAATAATAATAATAATAATAATACAGAGCCTTGGGAGTGGTAACTTGGCTAGACTTGCCCTTCAGTCTTGTGTTCACAGTCTCTCCAGCCATTAATGACCTCCACCCAAAGTCACTGTGTGGAATGGGAGCAGAGGGAGTCGTTGTGACCGCAGGACCCTTCTTGATAGGGCCTGTTGCTAGCTGAAGTGACTAGCTGGTTAGCCCAGGGTCAGTCTCACAGAGACTTATGCCCTGGGAGAAGCTCATACAGCCTGATACCAGGCCTGCCAACCGCTGGCACACTTCTGAGTGCCAATCATAAACAGCAGTCACTTACCACACACCCTCCAGTTACTCTCACTAGGAGAGGGGAGCACACAACAACCCTATCTGGAGCACCACACACCTCGGAGGTCTAGCAACCCCACTGGGTGACCAGAATGTGGAAGCCATATTGATTTAGCAAGGCACCCAAAAGGTAACAGAGGCCATTATTTTTAACCATCTTTTTTTAGTAGTGATGGATGGGGGGGGGGGAAGAAATCACAATATTATTTTGGACGATATTACAAATTCATACTTTGACTGAGTATCGATTAGTAAAAACAAATATTTGTTTTTGTTGCCGCTAGGTAGCGTTAGCTAACGCTAGTGGGCTGTACCTGCGCCAAAAGTGTATTTTCCATGCTATAGCTGGTTCCCCATCTTCTTTTTAAATAGTGAGCCAACATGTTGCTTTCAGCACTTATGTCCATGACTGATTTTTTAAAAATCATCCTCTCATGTCCCTCTGCAGCAGACATATAGTGAGCACTATGTTTGAAACATCAAATTGCAATAAAAAAATAAAAAAATAAAATCGCAGTATAAAATCTCAATACATACCGTATCGGCACATAAGTATGGTGATAACATCGTATCGTGAGGTTCCTGGCAATTCCCAGGCCTAGTTTTCAGTAAGGGAAAATTAAATGTTTAATGTTTTATACCTAACTAAAGGGCATTTAATGGACATTAACATGTATTTATTTGAAGAGACAGATGCAGCGATGAAAGTGTAGACTTAGCTGCTTAGCCGATAACTGTCCTTGAGAAAAATACCTGGCAACCCTAACATTATTCAGAATTTAACAAAAACCAGTGTGGATACTGACTAGATCGGGGCGGCAGGTAGCCTAGTGGTTAGAGTGTTGGACTAGTAACTGGAAGGTTGCAAGATCAAATCCCTGAGCTGACAAGGTAAAAATCTGTTGTTCTGCCCCTGAACAAGGCAGTTAACCCAGTGTTCCTAGGCCATCATTGAAAATTAACAAGTGGCAGGTTGCATTAAATCACAGAATGTGCAGAAACAGCGAATGAATTGTTTAGCGGCAGACTAATTCAGGATTAATCAAATTCAACCTGACATGGCAACCGTAGACAACCTTCCTGTCAAGAACATTTGCAGACAGGCATTGAGGCAATTATTGTCCTCTGAAAACAAGAGAAATATCAGGATCAGGTTTTCAGTGAAAAGTACAGTGTGTGTGTTCATTCCAATACAGTGCAGTGACAGGTAGGGGACTTACTTCTGCATGACATTCTGCAGACTCAGCATCATGCCCAGCTCTCCCTTCATCTTCTCTCTGTTGGACCGACATTCTGCAAGGTAGCGCACTGCCTGGAAGGACATGGGAAGCCATTACAGCTTAAACAAACCTAGGGCTATCACTATCTCTGGTTGTGTGTGTGTGTGTTAAAACTCAGCCAGGCAAAGATGCATACACACAATCACGGCTGAGCAGCCAAACAGCCACTTAAGTGCAGTGAGAGCCAGTGATGGAAAAAGCACTGAAATGTTATACTTGAGTAAAAGTAAAGATACCTTAATAGAAAATGACTCAAGTAAGAGTGAGTCATCCAGTAAAATACTACTTGAGTAAAAGTCTAAGTATTTGGTTATAAATATACTTAAGCATCAAATGAAAATGGAATTACTAAAATATACTTAAGTATCAAAAGATTAAATCATTTCAAATTCCTTACATTAAGCAAAGGAGATGGCACAATTGTTGTTTCTTTATTTTCGGATAGTCAGAGGCACACTCAGACATTATTTACAAACACAGTAGGAATGACCAGGGATGTTCTCTTGATAAGTGAGTGAATTGGACCATTTTCCTATCAAAATGAATAAGTACTTTTGGGAGTCAGCGAAAATGTATGGAGTAAAAAGTATTTTATTTTCTTTAGGAATGTGGAAGTAGCTGAAAAAGCAACTTAGTAGTGCTTTAAAGTAGTTTTACTTAAGTACTTTACACCACTGGTGAGAGCTAGGACTGTGTGTGTGTGTGTGTGTGTGTGTGTGTGTGTGTGTGTGTGTGTGTGTGTGTGTGTGTGTGTTGCATAACCAATGCAACAAGTACAGGCTGAGTGTACACTGTCCAGGTCACCACTAAATAAGAACTATTATATAAAGCACTCAGATGTGTGTGTACACCCTAGGAGATGTGCCCGAGAACACTTCTTCAAACAGTGACATTGTTGATCATGTAGCTACAAGAAAATACAACTGTATTTTTGTTGCAGTCTCAGATATGGGGGATGCAACCTACCACTTTTATTTTTTTCCCCTGTTGATATTTTTTTGTTTATTTTGCAACTAGTTTCAATTAATATTATTACAGCCTGGCATCAGAGAGCCACACCAGGCACCAGACAACACCAATCCCCTGGTTCCTCTACAGGGTTCTTCTAGAACAGGGTTTCCCAAACTGGGTCCTGAGGCCTCCCCTGGGTGCACGTTTTGTTTTTTTGCCATAGCACTACACAGCTGATTCAAATAATCAAAGCTTGATGATGAGCTGGTTACTTGAATCACCTGTGTAGTGCTACGGCAAAAAACTTAAATTGCATCCGGGGTGGGGGGCAGGACCAAGTTTGGGAAACCCTGTTGTAGATGTTGCTGGGTAAATATCAATGTTTCTGCCTGGCGCCAACACAGTGGGAGGTATTGCCCTTCACACCGTCACTCTAACCTAACACCACCGGACGGACGGTTATGAATGACTTACCGCATGCTACACTCAAGATTAGACTGTCCTTCTTCCCTGTTCCAATTACTTTTGATAATTGTATCATAGGAGCAGGCCACATTTCTGCATAATAGGGCCTGGAGTTTTTCCAGATCATATGTTCAGGAAAAACTCCTGACCTTATGCATAGCCAACAAAACGGTCAAATGGTGGTGGATGAACCTTACCAATAACGCGGAGTAGACGACCTGAGGGTTGGGGTGGTCCAGAAAGAGGATGAGGCCCGGTAAGCAGCCGTTGTCCTGTACTATGGCTCGTCTGTTGAGGGGGTCAGCTGCAAGATCTCGTAGCTGGTTCACCACAGTCAGCGCATCCAGCTCCCCACTCATGGTGCCTCCTCTCTCAGTGCCGTGCACATCAAACCAGCCTCTTCACACTGTGTACATAATAGGATCAAGTCAGATGTAGCTGTACAGTACCGAACCTATTAATTACAATGACATCCATTTCAGTGACAAGTCTCTAAATGCTTTTATTTTTGGCAAACTGCATGACCAAAACAACCTGCCAATATTAAATGGTAATGATGTATCAACCTGTTCAAATACTGTAATCAGTATGAGCAACATATTGTGATTTGTGAAAAACAATCAGTTTGACAGGTCACTTGACATGCATTACCATTATCATCCAGGTGTGTAGACCTATCGACATTTCTAGCTATGTCAACTAGCTAGCTAGCTAACTACAGCGGTTAGCTAACGTTAGTTTCTTTCTTTGGACACTTGGCTGAAAAGTAAAGCGTGGGAGTCCACATTGAAACATGATAACAGAGGTTAAAGCAATGTAGTTAGCTACTGATATGGTATCAGCAGAGTGTCCTGCTATATGGCCCTGCCCATTGTGAAGATAGATGTGCATAGCAAATAAGAGCGCTAACGTTTTATGGAGGCTAACGTGTTATGGCTGCAACAAAAGGCCCAACTAGCCTAACGTTAATGCCATGGGCCAACACAAAGTGAAAATAGTGTCCTTAATCTTTTTTTGTTGAGAATGCCCGTGGTTTTATTCTGATAGGAGTGCAGCTGCCTGGTTTCAGTGCACATGAAACAGCGTGGCAAGCGAGACCAATCGCTAAAAGCAATAGTTAAAGTAGTTAGTTAGCAAGCTAGCCAACAACAACACATAACTAGTTATCAGGTTAAGACTGTCAGGATAATTACAGTGAAGGGTCATCCATGTTTATTATCAGAACTGCAAGAGTTGATAATTAGCTGGCTACTTCACCTTGCTTGTGTAGCATTGCTGTCTACGCAGAACATCTGAAAACACGCCCAGGACAAGTAGGCTCTGGGCTACAAATCTAGCTAGTTATCGTTAGCATATTATTACCTTTTCTCCAAGTGATCTCCCCCGGTTTGAATTATAAAATGACCGCAAATACAATGCGGTTGAAAAGAAACTAAGCAGTTGTGAGAAGCAGAGACAGCTGTTTCCGTCACAACATCGAAATAAAACAGAAGCTTGTCAATTAACAAAATTTCGGCAAAAAAAGCTAGCTAGCTGGCTAACTGGTACATTTTACGTCCATATTGAATTCATCACAGTCTCAGTTTGAACACAGCTGATTGGACAGTTCAGTCGTGACCGACAAGGCGAAGAGCCATTCATCGAAGGTTTTATGTTAACAAATTGTCACGACCTTGATTGAATGTAGCGGTATTCAAGAATGTAATGTAATTTGACCAAATTATTCTACAGACAATTCATTAATGTTACTTGACATTTCACAACTGTCCACGTTATGCAATGCTTGCTACATTAACGGCGTAAAACGAATGACAAAGACGGTGGGTCCGCCTCCTTTCTAACAAATACTGCAGGTGGTCAGTTGATGGCCTGCTATTCATTATAAGCAACCAATAACATAATCATAAAGTTATTGTACACGCCCAACCTAAACGATTCCTCAATGCCCATTGATTTATAAAAAAAAATCTACCAACCCATTCGTCAAGAAATACCAATTTTCCCGCCCACTCACTTTGCCAGGACTAAGGGGACTTAAAAGTGGACATTTAGGGTTGTTCGAGGTGAACAGAAAGCTGTTATTGGACGTTGTCTTAAGGACACTAGTAAGTTTTTATTTGATCAAAGAACTTAGCTATGATTTAGCCTTTGCTGCTGCTAAAAACCCAGTGAGCCTTTGTTTGATTCGTTAACCAACTGTACACCACTGAACACTCAACGCCTTGGTTAGGAAGCAGTTTCCCTAGCTACTGCTAGTTAGTTTAGCCGGTAGCTAACATAGCGAACTTAGCTAACTAACGTGTTATAGGTACCCAAACCATTCACTATGCTTGTTTACATATGGAAATAGAGGTTTATGGCAAGATACTTAACTACTAAAAGTTGTTTGGCATGTAATATATATATTTACAGAAAAACAATAACAGATACTCTCTTTCATCCCTCGCTACTTCAGACAGTTTAGGATTTACGTTAGCTATTTACACGCAGCAATTTGCTAACGTTAGTCAGGGAGGCTGGCAAGTTGTCTGTCTACACACAATAACTAGCTACAGTCTGCACTGGTCCATATGCAATGATGTGTAGAGTACATTATTGCATGTCAGCCGTTGCAGACAAGCAGTAGCCACACAAGAATATGAACCGTCAAATCAACATTTTCATTGATTCTCAACCAGGGGGCCTTTTGAGAGCTTTAAGCCAGGGGGCCCTAAAAAGCAGGTATAAAACTCGTCATCACTATGAATACAAAAGAGAAGTCAAAGTGATGGCTAGGATAAGCTAAAATGAACAAATTAAAAATAACTGGAGGAAGGCAAAAATCTATCACATGGGAAAGCCTTTGACTGTAATGACGGCTTGAGTCTCTAATGATCTGTGAGGGTCAGTACTCCTAAGAATATGGAACGGACTCTAACCCCGACCTGTGTTTTCTCCACATATTGCTGCCTTGGTGTTGTATCTCAAACTAACTACAAGTATTTCCCTGTTTTGTCTTCCTCATGTTTCCCCAGACTACCTCAGAGAAGATGTTTTTTTGTGGACTACTCTACAACTGTCTCTCTGAAACGCATCGATAGAATGAGTCAAGAAAATACAAGGATAGAAAAGAACCTGGTATGTGCTTTAAAAAAAATAGACTGCTGTCATGGTTAGGGCTGGTGCGGTGACTGTATTACCGCCACACCAGTGGTCATGAAGGCAGTCAAATTCCACGTGAGCGTTTAGTCATGGTAGTTAGGTTTCTCCAAGCTCTGATGCTGGTCATTAGTAGCCTACTGAACTTGCTAACTGCCTGGTACTCAGCACTCTATTGTCCCTCTAATCACTCTGACATCAATGCAAATGTCTTTGAAAATCTAATCAAACACTTCATGAGAGTTCATGTTGTGCAACATTTCTATAGGCTATACAATTGTGTGAGAAAACAGAGTGATGGCCTCTTAAAAAGAAGAGATTCCCATCAGCTTTCTATAGGCTAGTCCTGCTATATTTATTTCAAAAGTTTTCTAATATGCACATTGCTTATATTTACAACAGGAGTATAGCCTACCTGGCTGGCATGAAAATTAACCACAGGAAAAGCGTCCTCCATTTGTTATTTAAGTGCATAGATGACATGTATTTTTACCCCCTGACCCTGTTTCGAGACAGGTGCATGATAATGGTCCATCTAAATCAAAACTAATTTCACACATATATTGTTTAGTTTATGTAAAGACGAGATTAAATCAAGAATAGTCTGATGGGTGACAATATTAGCCTATCACTTATGAATGATATATTGTCACTTGTGAATGATGCCCAGTATAAATTTTAAAAAAAAAGGCTTTTTTTCTAAAACAATTTTTTTACTTAGTCGCACACCTCATATAGCCTAAACCCTTAGGCCTATATGTTTGATAAGGTTTGTATCACAAATAAAGTGGCCAAATAACTTATTAAAATTATGCACATTAATCCACTTTACAAAGGGTGTAGAGCCTAACTGGCATACATAAACAGCGTGTGAGTTTCAAGTTTGGGGAAGATCATTTTCACCATAAAAATGCACCTTTATGGGTCTCTTGAGTGGCGCAGTGGTCTAAGGCACTGCATCGCATGCAGTGCTAGAGGCGTTACTACAGATCCGGGTTCATTTCCCTGGCTGTGCCACAGCCATTTCCCGTGGCTGTGAGTCCCATTTTAGTTTTTTTAGTTTTTTCTCACATTTATTTAACCAGGTAGGCTAGTTGAGAACAAGTTCTCATTTGCAACTGCGACCTGGCCAAGATAAAGCATAGCAATTCGACACATACAACAACACCGAGTTACACATGGAATAAACAAAACATGCAGTCAATAATATAGTAGGGAGAAAAAAGTCTATATACAGTGAGTGCAAATGAGGTAAGATAAGGCAATAAATAGGCCATGGTGGCGAAGTAATTACAATATAGCAATTAAACACTGGAATGGTAGATGTGCAGAAGATGAATGTTCAAGTAGAGATACTGGGGTGCAAAGGAGCAAGATAAATAAAATAAATACAGTAAGGGGATGAGGTAGATAGATGGGCTGTTTACAGATGGGCTATGTACAGGTGCAGTGATCTGTGAGCTGCTCTGACAGCTGGTGCTTAAAGCTATTGAGGGAGATTTCAGTTCGTTCCAGTCAGATTTTTGCAGTTCGTTCCAGTCATTGGCAGCAGAGAACTGGAAGGAAATGCGACCAAAGGAGGAATTGACCTGCTGGAGGGTGTGCTACGAGTGGGTGCTGCTATGGTGACCAGTGAGCTGAGATAAGGTGGGGCTTTACCTAGCAGAGGCTTGTAGATATCCTGTAGCCATTGGGTTTGGCGACGAGTATGAAGCGAGTGCCAACGAACAAGAGCGTAAAGGTTGCAGTGGTGGGTAGTGTATGGGGCTTTGGTGACAAAACGGATGGCACTGTGATAGACTGCCTCCAATTTGTTGAGTAGAGTGTTGGAGGCTATTTTATAGATGACATCGCCGAAGTTGAGGATCGGTAGGATGGTCAGTTTTACGAGGGAATGTTTGGCAGCATGAGTGAAGGATGCTTTGTTGCGATATAGGAAGCCGATTCTAGATTTAATTTTGGATTGGAGATGCTTAATGTGAGTCTGGAAGGAGAGTTTACAGACACCTAGGTATTTGTAGTTGTCCACGTATTCTAAGTCAGAGCCGTCCAGAGTAGTGATGCTGGACGGGCTGGCAGGTGCGGGCAGTGATCGATCGAATAGCATGCATTTAGTTTTACTTGCATTTAAGAGCAGTTGGAGGCCACGGAAGGAGAGTTGTATGGTATTGAAGCTCGTCTGGAGGTTAGTTAACACAGTGTCCAAAGAGGGGCCAGAAGTATACAGAATGGTGTTGTCTGCGTAGAGGTGGATCAGAGAACCACCAGCAGCAAGAGCGACATCATTGATGTATACAGAGAAGAAAGTCGGCCCGAGAATTGAACCCTGTGGCACCCCCAGAGACTGCCAGAGGTCCGGACAACAGGCCCTCCGATTTGACACACTGAACTCTGTCTGAGAAGTAGTTGGTAAACCAGGCGAGGCAGTCATTTGAGAAACCAAGGCTGTCGAGTCTGCCAATAAGAATGTGGTGATTGGCAGAGTCGAAAGCCTTGGCCAGGTCAATGAATACGGCTGCACAGTAATGTCTCTTATCGATGGGGGTTATGATGTCGTTTAGGACCTTGAGCGTGGCTGAGATGCACCCATGACCAGCTTGGAAACCAGATTGCATAGCGGAGAAGGTACGGTGGGATTCGAAATGGTCGGTAATCTGTTTAACTTGGCTTTCAAAGACCTTAGAAAGACAGGGTAGGATAGATATAGGTCTGTAGCAGTTTGGGTCTAGAGTGTCTCCCCCTTTGAAGAGGGGGGATGACCGCGGCAGCTTTCCAGTCTTTGGGAATCTCAGATGATATGAAAGAGAGGTTGAACAGGCTAGTAATAAGGGTTGCAACAATTTCGGCAGATAATTTTAGAGAGGGTCCAGATTGTCTAGCCCGGCTGATTTGTAGGGGTCCAGATTTTACCGCTCTTTCAGAACATCAGCTATCTGGATTTGGGTGAAGGAGAAATGGTGGGGGCTTTGGTGGGTTGCTGTGAAGGGTTCCGGGCAGTTGACTGGGGTAGGGGTAGCCAGGTGGAAAGCATGGCCAGCTGTAGAGAAATGCTTGTTCAAATTCTCAATTATAGTGGATTTATCGGTGGTAATGGTGTTTCCTAGCCTCAGAGCAGTGGGCAGCTGGGAGGAGGTGCTCTTTTTCCCCATGGACTAGTGTCCCAGAAATTTTGAGTTTGTACTACAGGAGGCAAATTTCTGTTTGAAAAAGCTAGCCTTTGCTTTCCTAACTGCCTGTGTATATTTGTTCCTAACTTCCCTGAAAAGTTGCATATCATGGGGCTATTCGATGCTAACGCAGAACGCCACAGGATGTTTTTGTGAAGGGCAGACAGGTCTGGAGTGAACCAAGGACTATATCTATTCCTTGTTCTACATTTTTTTGAATGGGGCATGCTTATTTAAGATGGTGAGGAAGGCACTTTTAAAGAATAACCAGGCATCCTCTACTGACGGGATGAGGTCAATGTCATTCCAGGATACCCCGGCCAGGTCGATTAGAAAGGCCTCCTCACAGAAGTGTTTTAGGGAGCGTTTGACAGTGATGAGGGGTGGTCGTTTTGGTCGCAGACCCATTACTGATGCAGACAATGAGGCAGTGATCGCTGAGATCTTGATTGAAAACAGCAGAGATGTATTTGGAGGGCGAGTTAGTTAGGATGATATCTATGAGGGTGCCCGTGTTTACGGATTTGGGGTTGTACTTGGTAGGTTCATTGATAATTTGTGTGAGATTGAGGGCGTCAAACTTAGATTGTAGGATGGCCGGGGTGTTAAGCATGTCCCAGTTTAGGTCACCTACTAGCATGAGCTCAGAAGATGGATGGAGGGCAATCAATTCACATATGGTGTCCAGGGCACAGCTGGGGGCAGAGGGTGGTTTATAGCAAGCGGCAACGGTGAGAGACGTGTTTCTGGAAAGGTGGATTTTTAAAAGTAGAAGCTCGAATTGTTTGGGTACAGACCTGGATAGTAAGACAGAACTCTGCAGGCTATCTCTGCAGTAGATTGCAACACCGCTCCATAGGACGGTGCACAATTGGGTTAGGGGAGGGTTTGACTGGTGGGCCTTGGCATATCCTTCTCTAGCGACTCCTTGTGGCGTGCCGGTTAGGCAGGTCATGTTTCAGAGGACGCATGACTCCACCTTCGCCTCCCCCGAGCCCGTTGGGTAGTTGGAGCGATGAGACGAGAGAAACAATTTGGGAGAAAAGGGGGGGCAAATATAAAAAAACAAAATGCACCTTTTATAATAAAAACATTACATGTATAATTACATTTGCGGTCACATTTGGTAATGGTGTTTTACGCTAATGGAACATTTGCTCTTATGTGTGCGCTACCGTGTGTACATTGCTGCGCTTATAATGTGAAGAAATGGCCTAATGGTTTAACAACATTTTTAAGCTTAACATTCTGATCTGTTGCGTCAGCCACATTGCATAAAAACGTTTTTTTTTTTTAATGCTAGTGGTTGTATTAATTTGCGCTGTATTGCATCCCACAACTGTCCCAGACTATGTTTGGAATATTTATCTCTCGCACAGAATAGAGCAGGTCAACTTTTGTACTGTGGGGTATAGTAGATTGACATAGGATAGTGCTTTTGCTGTTCGTTAGGCCTACTCATCTTGTTGGCTGACGAAACATAAATGTGGACAGTTCTTCCAATATCTTCAATATGCACCTAGGACGCGTGCAGTTGCGTCCCCAATGTGTGTGTGTCTGTCTGTCTTTTGTAGCCTGTGAGAAAGACCCAATCACGTGATGGAGAACCATGTGAGTGAGAGGTGATTTTGGAGCACTCAGGGAGAAGGGAGCTTAACAGCCACTGGCTGCAAAAGGCATAGATATTTTTTGTGTGTACATTACAGCCACACAAAGGGGATGCCGCCATGAAATTCAAGCTATTATCAAGTGCTTGTCAAATTGTGAATGAGAGACTGATGTAGTGTGTACAGCCTGCGCAAAAAACAAAGCAGAGCTTATGCCTTTCAAGTGACTTTTTTCAAATCATCATTAGTTGCTTCATGCAGCCTTGCAATGTATTAAACATCAAAACGTATAGCCCAATGTTTGTAGAACAACTAAAGTTACATTAATAACTCTAAATTAAGCATATAGGAATACCTGTTTCCTTGTTAACTGCTCAACACAGAATAGACGAATGTGCGCACTCCCTCAAATCGATTGGAGAAAATATCCTTTGGATTTTATTCAGCTAGTTCCATTGTATTCTCCATACTAGAAAATAATTCCATGGAATTCTAAGCAAATCTTGTCTACTAAAGGAACTAGTGTAGCCCACAGCCATTTGGCATAGCCAGATCAGGACCTGAACATATAAGGACAACTCAAGAGTATGTTCTTCTGAAATGGACAACATTTTCTTCATATCATCTTTCTTTAGACTTGTCTAAAAAAAATAAGGGATTTATTGTGATGGTGTAGGCTATATTATATGGATTTATTACTTTTTAAAATGTAGCTGTTCCAAAGGTCTGCATCAGTGGCTTGTAGGCTATGTGTGGAAGCCAGGAGATGCTAAATGCGTTTGTTAATTTACGCTCAAGTACCAGTTATTTGCTTGACAATCACCATCTGAGGAAATTTCGTGACCGCCACAGCCCTATCGTGGTCAGACCAGATATCTGTCATCTCAACTGTCACCGATCAGACTTTTTCGCATTTTTTATTTTTACAGTATACTCATAAGCAGCATGGGGCTAAAGACAAAGTTAAAGCTTTTTGATATCAAAATAATATATGCCATTTAGCAGATTATTTTATCCAAACCAACTTAGTCATGTGTGAAGTTGAAGTGGGAAGTTTACATACACCTTAGCCAAATACATTTCAACTCAGTTTTTCACAATTCATGACATTTAATCCTAGTAAAAATTCCCTGTCTTAGGTCAGTTAGGATCTCCACTTTATTTTAAGAATGTGAAATGTCAGAATAATAGTAGAGAGAATTATTTATTTCAGCTTGTATTTCTTTCATCACATTCCCAGTGGGTGAGAAGTTTACATAAACTCAATTAGTATTTGGTAGCATTGCCTTTAAATTGTTTAACTGTGGTCAAATGTTTCTGGTAGCCTTCCACAAGCTTCCCACAATAAGTTGGGTGAATTTTGGCCCATTCCTCCTGACAGAACTGGTGTAACTGGGTCAGGTTTGTAGGCCTCCTTGCTCGCACACACTTTTTCAGTTCTGCCCACAAATGTTCTATGGGTTTGAGGTCAGGGCTTTATGATGGCCGCTCCAATACCTTGACTTTGTTGTCCTTAAGCCATTTTGCCACAACTTTGGAAGTATGCTTGGGGTCATTGTCCATTTGGAAGATCCATTTGCGACCAAGCTTTAACTTCCTGACTGATGTCTTGATATGTTGCTTCAATATAGCCACATCATTTGTCTTCATGATGCCATCTATTTTGAAGTGCACCAGTCCCTCCTGCAGCAAAGCACCCCCACAACATGATGCTGCCACCCCCGTGCTTCATTGTTGAGATGGTGTTCTTCGGCTTGCAAGCCTCTCCCTTTTTCCTCCAAACATAACAATGGTCATTATGGACAAACAGTTCTATTTTTGTTTCATCAGACCAGAGGACATTTCTCCAAAAACTATGATCTTTGTCCCCATGTGCAGTTGTAAACTGTAGTCTGGCTTTTTTATGGTAGTTTTGGAGCAGTGGCTTCTTCCTTGCTGAGCGGCCTTTCAGGTTATGTCGATATAGGACTTGTTTTACTGTGGATATAGATACTTTTGTACCTGTTTCCTCCAACATCTTCACAAGGTCCTTTGCTGTTGTTCTGAGATTGATTTGCACTTTTCGCACCAAAGCACGTTCATCTCTAGGACACAGAACGCGTCTTCTTCCTGAGCGGTATGACGGCTGCGTGGTCCCATGGTGTTTATACTTGCGTACTATTGTTTGTACAGATGAACGTGGTACCTTCAGGGATTTGGAAATAGCTCCCAAGGCTGAACCAGACTTGTGGGGGTCTACAATTTTTTTCTGAGGTCTTGGTTGATTTCTTTTGATTTTCCCATGATATCAAACAGAGGCACTGTGTTTGAAGGTAGGCCTTGAAATACATCCACAGGTACATCTCCAATTGACTCAAATGATGTCAAATGATGTCAATTAGCCTATCAGAAGTTTCTAAAGCCATGAGATCTTTTTCCAAGCTGTTTAAAGGCACAGTCAACTTAGTGTATGTAAACTTCTGACCCACTGGAATTGTGATACAGTGAATTATAAGTGAAATAATCTGTCTGTAAACAATTGTTGGAAAAATTACTTGTGTCATGCACAAAGTAGATGTCCTAACCGACTTGCCAAAACTATAGTTTGTTAACAAGAAATTTGTGGAGTGGTTTAAAAACGAGTTTTAATGACTCCAACCTAAGTGTATGTAAACTTCCCACTTCAACTGTATGTTATTTGTGGATCACTAAAGTCTCCACGTTGTACATCTTGTCCTCGTGGCTCTTTCACTGTCTTTAAGGCAGGATTTAATTGTGACGTACCCATTATCTTGGTTGTAGTACGTAACCATAAGCCTATGTGTTTATTTTTGGCAGGCCTTTGGCTTTTCAGGCAAGGCGTATGGGTCATCAAGGAGTATTGTGAGAAGAATAGCCACCAATCTTCCCCTTAAACCATGCCCCAGGGTCCATTTTCAGGTAAGACTATCTGCGACAGAGAAGGCAGGCATACTATGTCGGAAGTCTCAAATGATCTATGACATGTTATAGAACTAAAAGTGATAATATTCTTTGTAGACTGTCTGCTGCCATACTTTGACAGAGTATGATCTGTGTGTGATGTTTCAATATCTATCACTGTTTGTCAGCACTTGCTACAGTGACTCTGTCCTCTGCCTTTTTCTCTTCTCTCTCTCTAAGCCTTGTGCTCAAGTGTCATGTTTTCTTAGCGTTCTGGCCTGATGTATTCTGATCTAATGGTCAAGTCACTCTCATCAAGAGTCTTTTCCTGCTTGTTCATCTGTTTTGATGCTCCAACTCTAAACAGAATGGAAAACATGAACCTACTTGGGATTATTAGTAGGACTGGGACGATGCCAGTATCGCCATACTCGCTAGTTTCATGGCAAAAGAAATGAAACACAAAGCGGATTTAACTTCTTTAGAAAAACAGCCCTAATGTTGGAAACATCAATATGTTGTCATTCTGAGTCCTATTTATTTTCCAAGTTATAGTATACTATTTTACATTCATAAGGTTTTTAAAGGACCAAAGAGTTTTTTGTTTTTGCCATTTGCTCCAATTTGGTGAAAACATATTACGGGGCCTTTTGAATGTTTAGATTGAACATAAGTCTGTTAAATGTGCATTAGTCACAGTTATACAGGAACAGTTCTGTATTTTAAGTTTATTTAGGTAGTCATGTTAGTTCCCTGTTCTCAATCTTTAGATTCAGTTTTTCTGTCTTTTCAACACTGTTTTCTCTCTCCCTCTCTTTAGCTGTCCTTCCTTCCTGTGAGGAATGCATTATGTCTGCTTTAGGTCAGTTCACCTGGAAACCTGTATCAGTAACCTTGTGCTGCTGACATTTCTGGTAGCATACATGCTCTTATTACGTCCTCTTATTAGGACTGTCCCCTGAAATGTTTCCACTGTCCTTATTTCTTCTGTTTTCTTACCTTTCCTATGCTGAGTTTTAAGAGACCGCATAAGAATCTGCCTTGACAGGCTATTGATAGACCGCATAAGAATCTGCCTTGACAGGCTATTGATAGACAGCATAAGAATCTGCCTTGACAGGCTATTGATAGACAGCATAGGGATCGGCCTTGTTGCCGTCTTGTACCCTGCATGCTCTCTGTTTCTTAGTCAACCAAAGCCAATCAAATGTCTGTCAGAAAACATTTCCAAGTAGTGTGAATGCAGTTTGAGTCATAAGATGAGAATAGCACACGTGTGGCTAAACAGGACCGTGTTTTTCAGTTGAGTTTTTTGTTGTTGACCCAATCCTCTGGTATGTAAGGAGAATGTTTAGGTGTATTGTTTAATATGGCTGCCCTGTGTCTCAGCTCAATCCTTACACTGAAGACCGTAGTGTCCTGAACAGTGCTGGGAGACAGAATGGACTGGTGGCCTCTTTGGCTGATGTCGTCTGGATCGACAGGGAAGAGGAGGAAGATGAAAATGACTGGTTTGGATTTGGGAGACCGAGGTAAGAAGAGGAGAGTGAGCCGTGGAACGACCACACTTTCTCAAGCTGTGATGCTGCCCTTAGAAAGCTACTGTTTACTGACCCACACTGTGCTCATTAGGCAGTTCCTTTGCTCATGTGTTAACTATAACATCTTCCCCTCTTCTAATATGGTGCTTGTTTACCATTGGTCCCATTCAGGTCAGAAGCACCGTCAGGGCTTATGTTCCGTTCTCACCCTCCTCAGCCCAAACAACAACCTTTACCCAGACGTAGATCATTACCCAGCCTGCACCAGGCCGAGCCAGAGCCCCAGGGTCAGACCCGCAGCAACGATGAGGCCATCCAGAAGATCAGTGCTCTGGAGACGGAGCTGGCCAAACTCCGAGCCCAGATCGCACAGATAGTACTGACCCAGGAGCAGAACGCACAGACACCAGGTATGGAACAGAGAACCCAGGAACACACACACATAAAGGGTAAAGAAGAATCCTCAAAACAAACACAAAGTTCAAACAACTTATAGCGTATAAAGCACTGCATCTCAGTGCTAGAGGTGTCACTACAGACCCTAGTTCGATTCCAGGCTGTTTCACAACCGGCCGTAATTGGGCGGCGCACAATTGTCCCAGTGTCGTTGGGGTTTGGCCGTCATTGTGGTTTGGCCGTCATTGTAAATAAGAATTTGTTCTTAACTGACTTGCCTAGTTAAATAAAAATTGCTGAGTAAGATACAGTACTTCTACATGTTCCTCTAATGACCCATCTGCCTGAAGATGGAAGCTTTTCATGGCATAATTGCTATACATGTCTCACCAAGCTCTCTCCTTCACCTCAGCACCAGGTGGTCCTCCTGCCCCAGGTCGCCCTCCACCACCCTGCGCCCCTCCACCTCCCCCTCCTCCACCCCCACTCATGGGATTCCAGCGGAGCTTCTCGGTCATTGACCTCATCCAGGAGCGCCGTGGGAAGAAGACAGACGGCCAGACACTACTGAACCAGGGGCCCAAGCAGGCAGAGGTCCCCAACATGCTGGATGTGCTTAAAGACATCGGCAAAGTCAAGCTGCGCCCCGCTAAGAGGTGGGCACCATGTTCATCTGACTTCTACATTACAGAAGATGGGCACAACTCTGTTTTACTAACTGAAAACTTGACTAATTTCCAGCTAAAACAGATTTTCCTTACTTCCTGTGTATTATTGTCCAGCCGGCCAGAGGAGAGCCAAGCCAAGCCTAGTGAGCCCACAGATGCTGCGTCTCTTATCGCTAATGCCTTGAAACGCAAGTTTGCCCATCGCTATCGCCACAACAGCAATGAGGACAAGGAGTTTGACTTCCCATCCTCTGAACTGAAACCTTTCTGTTCTGAATTCCCCAAGACCGACAAAGTGGAGGTTCCCCTGGTAAGAGCAACACTGATACTACATTAATCTATTACATCAACCACGAATCCCCAGTTTGGGCCTTATAGTTTCAAACTACACGGTGTTTGTTCAGCAACAACAAAGTTGTGTAAAACCTTAGATCTATGAATTTCTGGCTGTTGTGGTTCTGGGTTGTCATTTGCTTAACTTTCTCTGGCCTCTAGGTAAGGCAGCACCGGTTAAAAACCCCAGCCCCTGTAGTGAAACTACACCCAGACACACCCTTGGTAAGAGAAGTGCAAGCATGACTAAAATCTTAGATTTTATAAAGTGATCTGATCTAATATTTGATGCGAGTTTGGAAACTAATTTGCTCCTGTCTCTTTTACCTGACCTGTAGTTTGGGCAGCACATGTTGAAGTCTACTGGCCAGAGAAAGCTCCTCTGAGCACCCACAGATGGTCTGAGTTCTGGACCTCCAGACACCCATGGACACTAGAGTGCCTTATCAACCCGTTTGTCAGCTTTCTCTGACTAGATATGCAATCAATCTGCTCTCCATTCCTACTCAACAACAGTATTGCATTGCCTCAGTCTTCTTCAGTATACATTTTTCAGGTGTACCATGTAAAACATTTAACTTTTGTTTCATTTAAATGTCCTATTTTTGTAAAATTGATGCCAGTTGAAGTCTGATCTTAAATTAGGACAGTCCAAGATTGGTTGTCAGATTTTCTTTTAATGTAGATTTCTGTACCACAACTAAATTGTGTGTTCTGGATATAGGCTGTAACACTACAGAATCCTAACATTCCTCTCAACTGACAACTGTGTATTAAAGGGGATTTATGGGATTGAATCTAAATGCACAGCAACAAAGGCTTATCCATTTTGCATGCCCTTTTCAAGGCAGTTGTATTTATTTTTGCCCCACTGGGTCTTTGCTGTCTATTTCTTACTTGGGGCAGAAGATGGATCACTTGTAATTAGGCAATTTAATATTTTTGTAAATTGCATCCTAGTCGGTTTAACAAGTTGTAGTTGCTACCAATTATCAAAGCATCCATGGTTGATTTAATTTTAGACTGGATCACTGAGTTGCACTGGGACTATGCAGAGTGGACCAAACTTACACTAATCTACAATAGGGTGAGTCTTAATACTATGCTCGTTGCTGTAAAACAGGGAGACTCTACCAGTCATTTTATCCATTGCTGGGCAGGAGAATGTTTAGTTCCAATCGGTGTTTATTCCAGATCCATGACAAGCCCGTTTTCATTCTGTGAGGTAATGCTACTCCATGACCAGCTGACTGTAGCCCTCTTTTTAAACCACAGAAAATGTGTTTACCATCAGTGGAACTGGTTAAGTGAAGACAGAGCAGGAAAAATACTACGCTTTGAATGGTGGGAGTATAAGGGAACATGGACAACTGTCAGTAATACTTGATGTAAATCCCTAACTCAAACAGGGATTGTGTGAAGGGAAATGTCATCCACATTTGACAAACCTATAATCAAATTCATGAATAAAACCAATGAAACTGTGTGCATAAATGTTTTTCTCCAATTCTCAATCACTTCAAAGATACATTTCAGGTAAATAGGATCTGTTTGCACAGTTAGAGTAAGCTGTGCACAAGCAGACCTTGAGTGGTTGAACAATGAATGACCGAGGGCTCTTAAATTTCTGTAACACTTCAATGATCGATTTAAGATAAATTCCAAATGAGTCAACATGCAGCGTTTACCGTGAATGCAGTCTCCGCTAACATGGGAGCCTTGCCTTTCAGTCTACATTGTCAAGCCCTGAAGCTCCTTCGGTTTGTCCTCAGCTCCACATTAGATCAGAACTGTATGATGTAGAACGGAGTTGCCTGTCATGTCAGCTCTTCATTACATTTCAAGATGCAATGTTGAATATCACTCAATACAGCCCTGTTTGACACTGAAGTTCAATTGGATCATTTACATTTGTCAACTGTTTAATCAAAAACATAACTGCAACAGGTATGTATCAAAAGGTCAATACAGCAAAGCCTTTACAAAATGGCTTGATGAAGTCATCTTCCCAAAATGGCTGTTGCAAAAAAATTGTAAACAGTTTATCAACAGTCTTACAGCGAAATTACAAATCAGCTAAAATAAAAAGCACCCGTTATTGTTCAAAACATCTGTGGCGTCTGTACAGAATCAGAAAACCACCTCAATTAGATGGAATGTTTCCATATAAAACAAGGATCGAGTTTACTCAAGGCAAAGGAGATCAGAGAGTGCAAGCATAGGATGCACTTAATGAGTAGTAGAAGCTGGTTTGGTCACTTAGCGTAGTTTGTGCATAGTTAAGGCATCGGTAGAGCAGTCCTCTAGGATGATTAGAGACATTCAGAGAGAGAGTCCCATTCAGTAGAAGTAAACATGTTTACCAGGTAGCTAAACTACTACAGTCCAACCTATACCTCGGGATAGAGATTGGCAAAACCCTGAGCGAGTTGCATTGTGATGGAGTTTAGATGAGATGCGTATGCTATGACTGAGTGAAATGGTCCAGGGTGACAGATCACCCATGCTCTACAGTCAGAGTCCACAATAATGCTTTTCATGTTGGTTCCATTCTATAATACCATTGTGTGTCCCAAATTCTTTCAGAACAGAAGCGGTGTCCAACATTTCTTTTGAGAGTGCAAGGAGAAGAGGCATACAATGAACACCACCTGTGCTCTTCTTTATGGCACCTGGTGATTGTCCGCCTGTCAGACGGAGGCTTTGTGCTCGACTTCAGCAGTGGGGCGATCGTTCAAACGCTAATGTTTCTTCGCATCTGTGCTTAGAAGGCATATCGCAGAACCAAAATGATTCATTTCAATTTAACAACAAAGACGTCTGTAAACAGTCTTCGTAGAGGCAGCAAAAGGACTGGGCGTGTCACTTTTTTACACGAGGAAGAAGATTCGTTATAAAAGCAACACACACACACCATGTAATTTCTGTGCAGTCTTTAGAGAGCCTCTTCTCAACACTCAATGTGTTTCAAATTACTTTCAAAGCATCCTGCAGAAAATGGCACTTCGACTAGAAAAGTGTATTCTTCAGTTACTGCCATTCCCTTAGATTCACTTGGCCACCAAAATAGTGTGTCAAATTAGTAAGGTCAAAACTACAGAGGACAAATAAATAAAACAAGCTAATAAAAACAACAAATACAGCAGTAGCCAAATGAGGTATCTAGGTGTTTCTCCATGTCAAGGAAAGGAATTAAATAAAATCAGTGGTTTGTAAAAGACGGGACACAAAAGCAACACAAACTTAAGGTTCAGGTGGGGGGGGGGGGGGTGTTTGAAGTCCACACCCTGCCCCTCCCACCCTCTACCCAGTGTGTGGTGAGGCCAGGGGTTAAGGGTCGGGGTTGTAAGGGCAAACGTGGAGTGTCAGGACTCTTTGCTTCCCTGAGGTATTTCTTTGGAGTTGGTTGCTCCCGTGGCTGTTGCCGTGGTGTCGGCTGTGGGTTCCGCAGCGGAGGCAGACTCTGGTTCTGACTCGGTGGCGGAGGCAGGGCTGCTAGGTTCCAGCTCGTCGGGGCTCGACGGCCGCTCCTGCTGTACTAACCCACCCCAGCTGGCCTTGTTCAGCCCCAGGTGGCCCAGCATGGTCTGGGACAGACGCGTGTCAGAGAACCGACCCCACTCGGCAAACAGAGGCTCCACCACGTACGTCATGAAGCCTGGGGAAGGGAAGACAGGGAGACACAGGGTTAGAAAGGCAGGCCTAGAGCTTCTGGTTCTATCAATGGAATGTAGCTAGTATTTACCTAGAAGTCATCATAACTTACCAATCTGAATGTTTCCCATTGAGTTTCTCTGGCTATCACACAGTGGACTGACTTCAAGTTTGTGCTTCTTCTCAATGTCTCCTACAGAGGGATAGACAACACACACACTGATCAGAAATCAACAGGATAGGTGAAGAGAAAATGAGAGATTAACAAGAGGCTACCTTGGTGAAAAAACTCTTGAGTCACTTTCTCGCTCCACTGTTTGCTCAGCTCCCAGGGTCTGCAGGGGTTGCAGATGTCCGCACACTTCAGAGCCATCTGCAAAGAGTTAGACAAAACAGCCAGTTAGACCCCACAGTTTACAGCTGGTAAGAGCCAAAATGGCCAGTTCTACACAGTTTCCCAAGGCCCAACTCTAAGTCTATGGCCCAGCTGGTAACTGACCTGGAGGATGAAGTGTCGGTGGCTGGCGTTGCTCAGGCACAGGTCATCCTGGTTCAGGTGTGTTCTGAACTTCCCCAGGTACTCATTCTGTCTGCTGATGTCCGTGGCCAGGATCAGAGAACCCAGCTGGCGCTCCATCTTCAGCCTGATGAGATCATGAGTTTAAATAAACTTATACTACAACAACCAACTCATTACCTTGCTCTTTAACAACAGAGTAACGTTTATTAATCAAACGCTTGGCACTGGAAAAAGAACGACTGACCCTTCCTCAGCAGGCAGGTGGGAGAACAGGCCAGTCTCTCTGAGCAAACCTACTGCAGACCTCCAGTGGTGGTTCTCCAGAACAGAGGAGTTCTACAGACCAGAGACACATTTTGAGAATGCTGTCATCTTGAGCTACTTACTGCATTCAATCATGGCCGTCAACATTACATGGCCATCTAGCGATCTCCAGCCAGGTCTAAAGCTGCAGGAGCTTGGATTGCTTTACGTTCTCCCCTCTAGAGCTTGGCGTTAGCCAGAGGGTTATACTACAAAGCAGGATCAAAAAGTTACCCTAAATATTCTGATATAACATTTGATTTTTTAGGAAAGATGGGTTTGGGCTAATTGATTCAACAAATGATATGTAAGATGAGCTTTTTATTATTAATCTTTATGCCCCTTTTTCCTCCCCAATTTTGTGGTATCCAAGTGGTAGTTACAGCCTCGTCGCTGTAACTCCCCTCCAGACTCGTGAGAGTTGAAGATGGAGAGCCATGCGTCCTCTGAAACACGACCCTGCCAAGCCGCACTGCTTCTTGACACACTGCTCGCATAACCCGGAAGCCAGCTGCACCAATGTGTCGGTGGAAATACCGTCCAACTGACAACAGCTTGCAGGTGCCTGGCCCGCCACACTGAGTTGCTAGAGCGCAATGAGACAAGAAAATACCGGCCGGCCAAACCCTCCCCTAACCCGGACGACGCTGGGCCAATTGTGCGCCACCTCGTGGGTCTCCCGCTCATGGCCGGCTGTGACGCAGCCTGAGATCGAACCAGTCTGTAGTGACGCCTCAGCACTGCGATGTAGTGTCTTAGACCGCTGTGCCACTCACGAGGCCCAAGTTTATCTTTTGAATTAACCAGAAAATCAATAGTTAGCCAACTCAGTGATCCTGCTTTGTAGTATAACACTCTGGTCTAATATGGCTTCTAAAGTAGCTGTGGACTGCTCCAGCTATGGGCTCTCACCCTGTAGAGCTTGGCCAGGTAGTGGTTGGTCTTGATGAGGAAGGGCTGGTTGACTCCCGGGTGGTCCAGGTCATGAGTGGCAGCTGCTAGCAGGCCCAGGAGGATGTCACAGGACGTCAGGGACTTGGCCAGCTATAGAGAGACAGGGAATGTCAGCTCACTTTTCTCTGCTTCAGGAGCAAGGCCCAGTTCAACACCCAGTAAGCTACTTCTGAATACTTTCTGTACAACAGAAAACTAGCACTGTCAATCCGTCTGCTACCTTGGGTTCTCGCAGGTAGCAGTACATGGCCTGTGTGACGTCAGCGGCGTGCACAGCGTTGTGGTAGGGGTTGAGGCTGTGGTAGTCCTCCTGCACCATGACCAGGAAGCGCCACAGCTTCACCATGTCCAGCTGAAACAGCTCCAGCAGACCATACTGGTTCAGGAGGTGGAAGGTCATCGTCACCAGGCTGTTTCCTGCATGGAGAGGGATGTGAGATTTAGTTTAAGAGCCGGTCAGGAATAGTGTTCAGGTGTGGGTAGTTGAGCATTGCAGTGAAAATCTATGGAGAATGACTTACGAGTCCCCACAATCCCAGTTCTATACAGCATTCAGCTAAACAAACACCAGAGGGCATCATTGTCTATAAATGTCTGATGTATTGGAAGCAGGCCTGTGCAGTCATGTCACACTCATTCTGTGAGGATGATGACATGACAAAAATGTAGGTAAATCTCTGGGAGTAAAGATGGACATCTGTTAGAAATATACCATTCGTTAATCTGTCGAAGAGGAAAAGGTCGAAATTCCAGCTCCCGACCTGTTCCAGCATACACTGCAAGAGAAAAACACACGTAAATGTAAGTGTGTTAAGCCATGCACATAAACATGAATTGTGTATGCATACGAGTGTATGATTGGCTCAGAGCGTATGGTCTGTGTGAGCATCAGACCTTGGCCTGTCCAATGTAGTCCTCATCCAGGATGTGGAGGGGGTTGAGGTGGGTTGTTCCCCAGAGCAGACGGGACGAGTGCAGGTATCTCTGGAAGCTGAGCAGTCTGCGGAGCCGCCTACCAGACACGGGCCCAGCCGAGATGAAGCCAGGACCAGGGATAAGACTAGAGGCTGAGGTTGATTCTGAGCAGGCTGAAAACACACAAGGGTTTGTTCAGAACATTGGAGTTGTTTAAAAACAGTGGTTCTCAAACGTTTTGGGTCCAGGACTCTTTTTGTTATAGCAAATTCATCAGGGACCCCCTCATAACTCAGGTGATATAAAACCAGCATAGAAGGAGTGTTACTTTGACCAGTGGTATAAAGTACTTAAAAGTATTTTTGTGGGTATCTGTACATTACCATTTAGATTTGACAACTTTTATTTCACTACATTCCTAAAGAAAAATTTACTTTTTACTCCATACCTTTTCCCCTGACAGCCAAAAGTACTAGTTACATGATGAATGTTTAGCAGGACAGGAACCTTGTCTAATTCACACTTATCAGGAGAACACCCCTGGTCATCCTTCCTCTGAACTGGCGGACTCACTAATCACAAATGCTTCATTTGTAAATTATGTCTGAGTGTTGGGGTGTGCCCCTGGCTATTCGTAAATTGAAAACAAAAAATTAATGGTGCCGTCTGGTTTGCTTAATATAAGGAATCTGAGATGATTTATACTTTTACTTCTGATACTTAAGTACATTTAAAACAAAATACTTTCAAGTAGTATTTTACTGGGTGACTCACTTTTACTTGAGTCATTTTCTTTTAAGGTGTCATTACTTTTACTCAAGTATGACAATTGGTTACTTTTTCCACCACTGACTATGACTTTGGCAGTGCATGGCCAGACAAACCTTCAGGCCCTGGGAAGGATCATTTTAAAGTCCCACCTCTTGGCAGAGAGAAACATGTGCAGTTTTCAAGCGAATGTCCTGCAGTTCTACACATTTTGTCATGAGACAGAGAACATGTTGCAGTTTTAAAGCTTAAAATTAGTGCATTGCCCCAAAAAATATTGAAATAATTAAGTACCTTACTGTGACTGTTTTAAATTACAAAAATGGTAAGAAATAAACATACCTTCTTAGCGAAGTACAATTTCTCAAGCAAGAATTTAGCTAGGACTGTCTGGGAGTGGTGTGAGTGGGGAGGAGAAAACTGAACACTAGCTGTTAGCAGCAGTGGAGTCTGCTGAGGGAAGGACGGCTCAAAATAATGGCTGGAACGGAGCGAATGGAATATCAAACATATGGAAACTGTTTGATACCATTCCACCTATTCCCACTCCAGCCATTACCACGAGCCCATCCTCCCCAATTAAGGTGCCACCAACCTCCTGTTTAGGAACTCTTTCTAATGTACCACCTATGATGTCACCAGGCAGGCCAAAACTCTATCCCTCCAAAACGGATGAAATTTCAAGCAGTCTTTTCAAACCGGTCTTACACTAAAAGAGCATCATAATTTTCAGTATTATTCCAACCTCAGTGTGGAAATATAACACAGGAAAATCAATTTTGACTAAACTGGGCCTTTAAGTTGAAAAATGTATGGCGTACAGTGGATACCAATATCCCTGTGAGCCTCCCAGGCCCATGTTACCAAGGGTTAAGAACATGAATTGTGGATTAATATTATAACATTGTATTACACCCTCAACTATTCCATAGATATATATTTTTTTAATCTGCTAGTAATGGTCATAAAATGTTTGTCGTCAAAAACACAGATACGGCCGAGGACCCCTTGCAGTACAAGGTTTACAACATCGTGGATAGAAATATGATGCATAGATTCAACAGTTTCCTGTTGTACAGAAAGAAACAGAGAGATGACCTGGCGTGTCTGGTTTACACAGTAGAGGTCTATCTAATCATTTAGTAATGTACTCTGCTTGATAATCCCCAGGCACAAGAGTCTCAGACATCTGCTCCAAATCTTAAATCAGGAATGTTGCACAACAAATGTTTGGGTGGACTTATAATTGAGACTAAGGGCTATCCAAATGTCCAATACATGAATGAGAACACTGATGAAACCAATAAGAACACTGAGGAATTGTGCTAAGAATTTCACTGCAAGGTCTACACCTGTTGTATTTGGCACACGTGACAAATAAACTTTGATACCAGTAAGAACACTGATGAAACCAATCAAAATTAAATCAATATGAAAGAAAGATGTGGCCAAATGATGTATATACACACTGCATTCCTGTGAGGTCACACTGGATTCAAGACTGGTCGACTATGAACACT
The DNA here is from genome assembly GCF_901001165.1 of Salmo trutta. Taxonomy (NCBI): domain Eukaryota; kingdom Metazoa; phylum Chordata; class Actinopteri; order Salmoniformes; family Salmonidae; genus Salmo; species Salmo trutta. The sequence continues at coordinate 14,650,119 of NC_042962.1, forward strand.
ACTGCCTGGACACACACACACACACACACACGTCACAAGTCATGCTTTGTCAGTGGGGACACCCACCCCATGGCTGGAAAGACATGATACAACTCAGGAAGCATGTCAGCATTCCGAGGAGGGCAATTACTTTTAAACCAGGAAGTGAACACATGGAACGTTTGTCAGGGAGAACTCTACTGGGCTGGGAGTCTAACGTAGCAGGACTCACATTCAGGGTTGGCGGTCAATTTAAAACATTTAGGAGATTGACATTCAGTTCATGAATACAAAGTTGTACAGTATTTCCTCTACAAGACTTTGTGACCAAATGAAATATCACTCCACTTCCTGAACTAGAATAGTACCCCACTCTGCTCAGCCACAAGGATTATTCAGGTTGACTTATTTATACAATGATGGCGACTAATCAGTGTGTGAAATAAATAAGATATTCACCAACATCTGTCAGGTGTAGCAGATCTGAGTTAAGACAGGTAGCGCCCGCAGGGCTGTATGCCTGTATCATCTCTATCTCTTAACTGATCAGTGAGGGTAACTAGAGAATATTCACACCACTACTACGCACTGAGGAAATACGTTTTTTTGTTGTCGTCATGGTTCATACTCACAGTGTAGGGTCCGGAAGTCAATGCACAGGTACGGATAGGAACCTCTTCCTTCTGGTTCAAATCCTACCTGACTTCTCACGCGAACATCTCCTAGAGGGAAGCAACACACACGTCCTCAAGAGTCATGGAACGTAGAGTGGAGAAAGAGCGCTCCCACACACACACACACACACACAGGTCACCAACATGCTGTACTCACACACATGCACTCTCTCTCTCTCCAAAGGGCAGCAGCATGTAGACCACTAAGAGAACTAGGAACAGCTGAGCATGCAATGCCAGGCAAGGCTACAGTAACACTAGTATTAGTAGTCAGACAGGCTCAGAGCAGCAGAGCAACCTACAGTAGAGTACAGTAGACAGGTTTGTGCTTCATACTCAGAGGCGAACACTGACTATTGCTATGGTACTATGGCACTGGTCCAGGCAACCCAGTCAATACTGGTCTCCTAGTTGAGTCATTCAGCAGCACAATCTGACAGGCTAATGCAGCTGTTCAGCACTGATTTGTACATCAGATCAGTCATTCAGTACAGTCTCACTCCCACCAGCTTTACTTACTTGGGAACAGCTGTTTGAATATAACACAAGCCCCTAGCAAAATAGCAAAACTGGGCATTACCATTAAAGAATGGTCACATACAACTTTCACAGATTTAATTTAAATATACAAAAAGGTATGTATGATGTACACAAACTCACACATGCATGCAATCACACATCCAAGTCATTTGGTGTCTGTATGTGAGCTGCACGTTTAAAATGTGTGATGAGATGTGGAGTCACGTTTTCCCATTCTGTGTGCCAGCGGGCCTTGACGTCAGGGGAATATGGGTCAGACAGTTGATTTGCAATGTGCACTGACCTATACGCTATAATACTTTTAAACACACTATGACAACAACATAGTAACTTATCACAGGCCCTGGCAAATAGCCTACATGTCCTGAACTGGGATACTGCAACACCTCTTACTATGAATTTCAATATCCACCAACTCCACAAAAACACATGCTCTCAAATTAGGCTAATACTAGAGCCAGAGCTAACCAGGGGAACGCCTGTAACCAGGGGAACGCCTGTAACCAGGGGAACGCCTGTAACCAGGGGAACGCCTGTAGCAGCAAATTGTTGTTACGTCATTTAGATTGTCTTCTTGAGATGATTGAACTACTGAAGAGGTCAGTAATCGGTGTTTCATTTTTTATTTTTTTTAATCTAAGTTAACTTCCACAGAAATGTATTTGAAAATAGTTAATCAAACCATTTGCAGCACAAACCATCATAGTTTCCACCGGACAGGAAGTTGAGGTCAGTGACCTGGCCAGTTGTAGGTTATAAACAGGGCCCAGAGTATTTCCTGGAAAACTCCTGGCCCCATGTATATCATCTCCCATGACAACAGAACAGGCATAAGGGTCTAATCTGTCTTGGTCTGGTCTGCTAGACTGACTGCTAGGTAGGCAAGGGCTAAATCCAATTCAATAAACTATTATCCCCAAATGTTGCATGGCATTGCAGACAACAGAATATATACATAACCAACAAGACAGGACAGACTGTTACAAACAACCACGGACATACTGGACTAAACCTAGCATCCACATAGAGGACCCAGAACATTCCACAGACCTATGGGCCCAGCATGACACAGAATTAAACCTCTGCCTCAGTAAATCTGCTCAAAATTCAGAGGCTTAATTCTGTGGACCAATGGCTGGCCTGGACGGCTGGCCTGGCCGGCTGGACGGACTCAGACATGACTTAAACCTTATGTGATGGAGAGATTATCAAAGAGCTCAGACGAGTGAGTCCCTCTGCATCCATCTCTCAGTCTGCCTGAATTCCTCTATCCCTTTCTAAAATGTATTTATCCCTTTTACGTTGTTACTTAAGCCATTATATAATGTGACAAGAATAATAATATTTCAACCCTTTCCTTGATGTGCAATCTAAAGGCCTGATGCCTGTTCATTCTGAATGTGGGGACAGTACTTATAGTTGCTAGTATTGAAATGCTAATTGTGCTACAACAAAATGGCTGTTTGTGCTGCTGAGTGAGTGTGGGTGGGTGGGGACAGTACTTACAGTAACTAGCATAACGCTAGCTGGTGTGTACTGTATGTGACAGGGGGCAGTACTTACCAAGCATACGAATGTACAGAGCAGTCTGATCTGAGCTGTCATACGAGATGGCCCCTCGTCTCTGAAGGAGAGGAAAGACAAAAAAACATTTGTTTCCAAGACATTGGCAAATCAGAAGAGCACCAGAGAAATATGCAACGATGTTATACACTTCAATAATACTGGTGGTGCCGGCCTTCGTCTACTAACGTCATCTGGGTTCAACCATCCATTTCATTCCGCTGAGGACTGTTAGACTGAACGGTTGGGTTCAACTGATAGACTTTTCACACAGGCTCACAAGGTGCGTCATCTTTGTGATGGTACGTACACACACACACACACACACACACCCCCATCTATTTATCAGCTAGTGTGAGAAACATGCATGCTGCGTAAGCACACGCAAACACTCACACGGAGCATGTGCGAGCGCGTGTGTACACATGACATATGCACGGTGCGTGTAGTGGGATATATGGTGTGGAATATATGGTGTGGGATATATGGTGTGGGATATATGGTGTGGGATGCTCTGTACTACATGTAGGGGGGAACATGCTGCTCCTGACAGCCTGGGTTGAGATGTCCATCTGGTAAAACCTAAGAGTTAATCACACCTCATTTCCCCAGTAATAGGCTCCTTGTTACCGTGACGATAGAGCAAAGCTGCTTGCTGATTAGGACAGCAGCAGACAACACTCCCAACAACACTCTTGGCTTACCAAGCACGCAAGACAGAAAGAGGGAGGGGGGGGGACAGCGAGACAACCACACGGAAAAAGAGAAAGTTAGGCAAACCCACTAACCAACAGACCAGCCATTCCTTCTGGCTGGTACTGAGAGGGCAAGAGTATTCATACAGCCCAGCGGGAGGGCAAGAGTATTCATACAGCCCAGCGGGAGGGCAAGAGTATTCATACAGCCCAGAGGGCGGGCAAGAATATTCATACAGCCCAGAGGGAGGGCAAGAGTATTCATACAGCCCAGAGGGAGGGCAAGAGTATTCATACAGCCCAGAGGGAGGGCAAGAGTATTCATACAGCCCAGCGGGAGGGCAAGAGTATTCATACAGCCCAGAGGGAGGGCAAGAGTATTCATACAGCCCAGAGGGAGGGCAAGAGTATTCATACAGCCCAGAGGGAGGGCAAGAGTATTCATACAGCCAAGTCAAACATGGTTTCAAAAATGCACACAATTGTAGACCTAGGACGATAAATAGATAGATATCTATCCTCTATATACACACACACACACACCTAGTAGGTGTACACTGGTGCCTGGCCCTAATCAGCAGGTTGCAGTAACAGAGGATCTAACCAGGGGATATCCTCAACCTGCTGTCACCCAGACAGATGCTCAGGCCTGTATACGGCCTTGGCTCACCTCCCCTTGCGCCACACACACAATCCAGAGAGGGGAGGGTGGTGTCTCCAGAGCTAGTTTCCCCACAGGACTCCCCCTCCCCCACCCTCCCTGGGCTGAGCTTGCCTTGGCTCTCCTCCCCTCCAGCCAGGGTGTCCCCAGATGGCACATCACTCAGGCCCGTGACGTCAATCGGCTCAGCCTCATTTGCATTCATGATACTTTACCCATTTTTCATTCCCTCACTCCGTTTATTTCTCTCTCCCTTGCATCCCCTCTGAGCTCCACTCTCGAATGAAAAACAAAACGCTTTGAAGCCATATTCTCAGTGTAGAGGCCATGAAAACATACATTTATTGATGCTTACGGGTGTCAACTGAAGGTGACAGAGTTATTATTAACAAAATGTCTCAGGTTGTTATGGCCTAGTCCCATTGGGATTGATCACATCTGAACAGTCCAGAGTTATGGTGACCAGTTTAACAACCACTGTCTCGCACACACGTCCAACTGTAACCACTTAGAAACCCAGATAAGGATCAGGGTTTGTCGTCACAGACACCCTCTCTGGGTGTGTCCATCTCCCTCTGACCCTAAGTGTCCTCTAATTCTAAGCTCCCATAATTCTAAGCTCCCATGACGGCGACGGCCAATCCAAGATAATATTTGACCGGCTTGCAAACAGGCATGTGGTGCAGTATTTTACTGTCAACACGCCGCTGTGTTTACACACAGCACCGCCGCTTAGCATGAGTAATATCCACCCTGTGTGCGTGGGGATAAACAGACAGGCATAACCATAAGCAGAAAGACCCTAAACTACTGCATATAACCTTTTCAAATCACACAGACCCCCCCCCCCCCCCCCCTCTGGCTGACAGCTATTGCTGGCGTATCTGATCTGGCCTGTACCGTCACTCATCACTTCAGTGTCAGTTACCAGCCAACGGGCAGGATTACCAGGTCCCCCTCAGGCCAGGGTCAGGCAACTGCTCCAAGATAGGTCAGAGGTCACTGGACTGAGGCATCAACCTCGGGCCATGTGAAAGGAAAGGGGGATACCTAGTCAGTTGCCCAACAATGCATTCAACTAAAATGAGTCTTCCACATTTAACCCAACCCCTCTGAATCAGAGGTATGGAGGGCTGCCTGTGAAACCAGAGATCAGCTTAGTGTCTGTAGTTTGTTCAGTTTTACACAAGTAAATGACAAACTAACAAAAGGTGTCCCCTAAACCTACCTTTTGTCTGAGAGAACAGTTTAAAACAAAACATTTTTAGATGGAATGCAAGTGTAACGCATCTAGACACTTGTTCAGCATTGAGTTTGATCATGTGTAGCCTAGTTGACACTACTGTAGGTGTACTTAAACCTAAACCCAACCAGACAGCTCTACACAGCTAACCCTGTGAATGATCACTGATGCCAAGTCTAGCAGCTCCAGGCCTTTAAAGTGGCGTTAAGTAGAGCCTGGTCAAAGCTCATCCACCCACACTTCCCTGTTTTAGCCCCAGGGCAGTGTCACTTAAAATGTATGCCAAACAAAAACCATTGATTTCAAAGTTTAACAAACCATACAACTCATGAACAAATACTACTTTTAACAATTTACACTGACGATTTTACAACACATTTACTGGAAGAGCTGTGCAGATGAAACATTTGGTAACAGAATTTCTGTAAAATCTTTTGTGTCCATGCTTTCCAGAAACTCTTAAAATATCTGTTCCAAATGAAGATTCAATGATGTTTGCAGAAATAATGGAGTGTCAGCTATTACTTACACACCGACTTTGAAAAACCTCTTTTGGTTATTGAAATAGAGTAAGTGAAGTGATTTACACCCGTTAACTGAATTTAATCATGGGTCCCTGATCTGTACTACACAGAAATGCATATTTATGGATATGAATGTCATTAGCGTCATGGTGATGTATCATAAATAGGTAAACAAAAAAAAGGTATAAATATGCAAGATCCTCTTCTGCATATTTGGGTATCATTCTCCACACTGGATAATTGTTTTAATGAACTCTGTCCCCAAACAAGACCAAATTTGGGTTATCCGGACCGGAAACAAATCTGAACCAATCATAGTCGTCTATGTTTCACAAGTTTGGACAACAAAGTACAGCACATTAGTGTACTCAACTTGTGTGCTCTGTACACTACTCTGAGCTGTACTGTCCAAACTTGTAAACCAAACTGTGGTTTGTGACTACTACGATTTCCCCATTGTAGCCAATTCAAATACAGAAATTCCGTTACCCATTTTCTTTAACCAAAATTTGTTTTATTCACTTAATTTATAAACAATTGATATCAGTAAAAACACTAACTAATTGAAAACTCTACCTTTCCTTGTCCGATTTCAAAAGGGCTTTACGGTGAAAGCATAGTATTAGACCCAATTTAATATGCTCCTATAAACTTCACTTGTGCTCATTTTACATTGAAATGACCCCCAGCGATAAAACTACGCTTCCTCGCGCTGTCAGTGGTAAAAACACTGGGTGCTAGCTGAGGTCAGCCTATAGACCGCATAAAAACACTGGGTGCTAGCTGAGGTCAGCCTATAGACCGCATAAAAACACTGGGTGCTAGCTGAGGACAGCCTATAGACCGCATAAAAACACTGGGTGCTAGCTGAGGACAGCCTATAGACTGCATAAAAACACTGGGTGCTAGCTGAGGACAGCCTATAGACTGCATAAAAACACTGGGTGCTAGCTGAGGACAGCCTATAGACAGCATAAAAACACTGGGTGCTAGCTGAGGACAGCCTATAGACAGCATAAAAACACTGGGTGCTAGCTGAGGACAGCCTATATACACCGCATACAAACACTGGGTGCTAGCTGAGGACAGCCTATAGACCGCATAAAAACACTGGGTGCTAGCTGAGGTCAGCCTATAGACAGCATAAAAACACTGGGTGCTAGCTGAGGACAGCCTATAGACCGCATAAAAACACTGGGTGCTATCTAGGGCTGGGTGATATCGAATTAATGTTTTAGCACGATGTTCCAAGAATCGAGGTTGTCTTTTTAGTCTCATCCCAGTCGCTCCTTCGGTGCACCTTTCCTCTCTGACAACAAGCAGTTTCAACTCGCTATTTGCGTTTATGGTTTGGTCCAACATATAAAAAGGCCAGCATCCCAGAGACACCTCTTCACTTTTGACGTTTAGACTGGTGTTTTGTGGGTACTATTTAATGAAGCTGGCAATTTCTCAAACTACACACTAAAAATGTACCTGTCCTCTTGCTCAGTAGTGCACCGGGGCCTCCCACTCCTCTTTCTATTCTGGTTAGAGACAGTTTGTGCTGTTCTGTGAAGGGAGTAGTACACAGCGTTGTACGAGATCTTCAGTTTCTTACATTGAATAGCCAACACTTCTCAGAACAAGAATAGACTGAAGAGTTTCAAAAGAAAGGTCTTTGTTTCTGGCCATTTAGAGCTTGTAATCGAACCCACAAATACTGATGCTCTGATTAAAGAAGCAATAAAACTGGCCTTCTTTAGACTAGTTGAGTATCTGGAGCAACAGTTTTCAGCTGTGCTAACAATTGCAAAAGGGTTTACTAATGATCAATAAGCCTTTTAAAATAATAAACTCAGATTAGCTAACACAATGTGCCATTGGAACACAGGAGTGATGGTTGCTGATAATGGGCCTCTGTACACATTCCATTAAATATCAGCCGTTGCCAGCTACAATATTAACAATGTATGTGATCAATTTGATGTCATTTTAAAATGGGCAAAAAAGTGCTTTTCTAAGTGACCCCAAACTTTTGAACGGTAATGCATTTCACTGTTCAGCCTTACCTATGGATTGTGGATCAATCACATGGGGTATCAGTCTACTCAGTGACACCGAGAACATTAGCGTCGTAGCTCTTATTGCAGGACTCTGAAACTGAATTGAGCCACATTTATTGTCAACCTGTGTATTGAACACTATTCCTGAGGAAAAACAATACTGTGTGGATGTCGGAGTCTGATAACGCAGAGGGAAAAAATATATTTGGTATTGAGTAGACTGTTAGCCCATTTCATTGACCCCCAATCTTAGGTAAAGCTGTACAGTGCATTATGAATAATAGGCTGACTTGGGGGGGGGTGGGATTTCAGTCACGCAATAAGAGCTACAACGCTAATATTTGCGTAAACTCTTCAGTTGTGTTCTGTGGATGTCACCAAGTAGACTGATACCCCATTTCATTGCGTCACATTCCAACCTTGTTTAACATTATCTAGTCTAAATATGGCATGATTCCACCAATTGTAACCTTCTGCATCACCTTTAAAAAAGAGGTACTTTTATTTTGAAGGCAAACAACAAATTCCACAATTGTGGCTAGCTTCACAACATAACCCGGTCAGGTCGAGCCTCACTAGCCAGATGAAGCTAGCTGGCTGCTTATAACGTTAACCCTGTTGCCCAAAGCTAAGTAGCTGGCTAGCTATTTATTGTCATGAACTGAATTTCAATAGGTGAACAACAATACTTACAAGGATTCCTAAATCATTGCTAAGAATAGTTTAACTTCTTTGGGGTAGGGGGCAGTATTTTGACATCCGGATGAAAAGCGTGCATGTAGTAAACTGCCTGCTACTCAGGCCCAGAAGCTAAGATAAGCATATTAATTAGTAGATTTGGATAGAAAACACTCTGAAGTTTCTAAAACTGTTTGAATGATGTCTGTGTATAACAGAACTCATATGGCAGGCAAAAACCTGAGAAAAAAAATCCAACCAGGAAGTGGGGAAATTTGAGGTTTGTAGTATTTCAAGTGATTGCCTATCTAATACACAGTGTCTGTGGGGTTATTTTGCACTTCCTAAGTTTTCCACTAGATGTCAACAGTCTTTAGAACATTGTTTCATGCTTCTACTGTGAATGGGGAGAGAATACGAGCATATGGAGTCAGATGACTGAGAAAATGACTTGAGCTCAATCACGCGCACTCCCGTGAGTTAGGCGTGTTCCTTTTTATTTCTGAAGACAAAGGAATCGTCTGGTTGGAATATTATGGAAGATTTATGATAAAAACATCCTAAAGATTGATTCTATACATCATTTGACATGTTTCTACGAAGTGTAATAGAACTTTTTTGACTTTGAACTTACTGCGCGAGCACAGTGCATTTGGATTACTCGACTGAACGCGCGAACAAAAGAGTTATTTCGACATAAATATGGACTTTATCGAAACAAAAAACATTATTGTGGAACTGGGATCCCTGGGAGTGCATTCCGATGAAGAGCAAAGGTAAGTGAATATTTATAATGTTATTTGTGACTTCTGTTAACTCCAAAACGGCAGGTATCTGTATGGCTTGTTTTGATGTCTGAGCGCTGTACTCAGAATATTGCAACGTTTGCTTTCGCCGTAAAGCTTTTTTGAAATCTGACACAGCGGTTGCATTAAGGAGAAGTTTATCTATAATTTTGTGCATAACACTTATATCTATCAAAGTCTGTGATTATTTCTGTAAATTGATGTGCTCATTCACTGGCAGTTTTGGAAGCAAAACATTTCTGAACACTACACGCCAACATAAAATGGGGTTTTTGGATATAAATATGAACTTTATCGAGCAAAACATACATGTATGGTGTAACATGAAATCCTATGAGTGCCATCTGATGAAGATCAAAGGTTAGTGATTCATTTTAGCTGTATTTCTGGTTTTTGTGACGCCTCTCCTTGCTTGGAAAATGGCTGTGTGGTTTTTGTCTAGGTGCTGTCCTAACATAATCTAGTGCTATGCTTTCGCCGTAAAGCCTTTCTGAATCGGACAATGTGGTTGGATTAACGAGAAGATTATCTTTAAAATGTAAAATACTTGTATGTGTGACAAATTTGAATTATGAGATTTGTCGTTTTGAATTTGGCGCTCTGCTATTTCGCAGGCTGTTGGCGAGGTGGGACGCTACCGTCCCACATACCCCAGGGAGGTTAAATGATTGCAGTTTCTACTGGTCATTGTTTTCAGGTTGGTTGTATTGGTGCTAGCTAGGTACCAAGCTAAAGCTAGCTACCCCAGAAGTTGTGGTCGAACAAATAATGCTTTATTACCAACGCGGTATTGTAAAACACATTGTTCGTGGCCGGTGTTTGCAGAATTTTTGTACAGCTTTGACAGTGCTACTCATACTAGTGGCTGTGATTGGCTTGCACATGCAAATTCAGAACACACAACATTCTATAATAGAACAGTGCTACTTGACGTGTCAAATTAAAAGCTTATTTAACGTGTCGGTGTTATTTGACGTGCATCTTTTTTTACACGCAAAGACCCAAACAGCGTGCCATAGTATGTCGTGAAGCTAATAGCAGTGACGCAATTACTGTGGAACTCCGGTAGGGCAACATCTGAACAATAGCGCACATGGTAACGTTAGTGTGTACCGATGCTCGACCAGTCGCGAAAGCCAACATCACCAACGACAGAGAACGTTTGATTGTCAAGGGCAATGAATTCCATTATCTTGGCATTAATGGATTTCGCCTTTGAGTTGTCTCACTGATATTCTTACTCTTTCCACACAGCAGACATTGTGGGCTAGGTTAGGAATGCCGTGTTGCAGATGTAGCGCAAACGTGGCGTCATTAAGGTATGCATGTCTGCTTTGCACATCAGCATTAAACTAGACGTCGGGCCGATATCAATGTTGGCATTTTTAGCTAATGTCGTCCAATTCCAATATGTTCACCGATATATCATGCATCCCTACATATCCAAACCAGAAGCCATGGATTACAGACAACATCCGCACCGAGCTAAAGCTGCCGCTTTTAAGGAGCGGGTCAAAAAAAAAAGTCTGCATACACCCTCCAACGAACCATCAAACAGGGAAAGCGTCACAGGACCAAGATAGAGTCCTATTACACAAGCTCTGACGATCATTGGCTGTGGCAGGGCTTGCAAACAATCAGTGTCCAGTGGCGCGAGCCTATTAGACGAGCTAAATAACTTCTAAAAAAAGTTGATACCGATTACTTGGACAATTTTTTAATTTTTTAATTTGTAATAATGACAATTACAACAATACTGAATGAACACTTATTTTACCTTAATATAATACATCAATAAAATCAATTTAGCCTCAAATAAATAATGAAACATGTTCAATTTGGTTTAAATAATGCAAAAACAAAGTGTTGGAGAAGAAAGTAAAAGTGCAATATGTGCCATGTAAAAAAACTAACATTTAAGTTCCATGCTCAGAACATATGAAAGCTGGTGGTTCCTTTTAACATGAGTCTTCAATATTCCCAGGTAAGAAGTTTTAGGTTGTAGTTATTATAGGACTATTCGCTCTATACGATTTGTATTTTATATACCTTTGACTATTGGATGTTCTTATAGGCACTTTAGTATTGCCAGTGTAACAGTATAGCTTCCGTCCCTCTCCTCGCTCCTACCTGGGCTCGACCAGGAACACATCAACAACAGCCATTCTCGAGGCAGCGTTACCCGTGCAGAGCAAGGGGAACAACTACTCCAAGTCTCAGAGCGAGTGACGTTTGAAACGCTATTAGCGCACACCCCGCTAACTAGCTAGCCATTTCACATCGGTTACACCAGCCTAATCTCGGGAGTTGATAGGTTTGAAGTCATAAACAGCACAATGCTTGAAGCATTGCAAAGAGCTGCTGGCAAACGCACAAAAGTGCTGTTTGAATGAATGCTTACAAGCCTGCTGGTGCCTACCCATCACTCAGTCAGACTGCTCTATCAAATCATAGACTTAATTATAACATAATAACACACAGAAATACGAGCCTTTGGTCATTAAAAAAAATAAATAAATGGTTGAATCCGGAAACTATCATTTCGAAAACAAAACGTTTATTCTTTCAGTGAAATACGGAACCGTTCCGCATTTAATCTAACAGATGGCATCCCTAAGTCTAAATATTGCTGTTACATTGTACAACCTTCAATGTTACGTCATAATTAACTACGGCCTTTGTTAGGAATAAATGGACTTCACACAGTTCGCAATGAGCCAGGCGGCCCAAACTGCTTCATATACCCTGAAAGCTTGCACGGAACGCAAGAGAAGTGACACAATTTCCCTAGTTATAAGAAATTCATGTTAGCAGGCAATATTAACTAAATATGCAGGTTTAAAAATATATACTTGTGTATTGATTTTAAAGAAAGGCATTGATGTTTATGGTTAGGTACATTGGTGCGACGACAGTGTTTTTTTCGCAAATGCGCTTGTTAAAATCATCACCCGTTGGTCGAAGTAGGCTGTGATTCAATGAGAAATTAACAGGCACCGCATCGATTACATGCAACGCAGGACACGCTAGATAAACTAGTAATATCAACCATGTGTAGTTAACTAGTGATTATGTTAAGAATGATTGTTTTTTAATAATAAGTTTAATGCTAGCTAGCAACTTACCTTGGCTTCTTGCTGCCCTCGCGTAACAGGTAGTCAGCCTGCGTGGAGTGCAATATAAGGCAGGTGGTTAGAGCGTTGGACTAGTAACTGGAAGGTTGCAAAAACGAATCCCCGAGCTGACAAGGTAAAAATCTGTCGCTCTGCCCCTGAACAAGGCAGTGAACCCACCGTTCCTAGACCGTCATTGAAAATAAGAACGTGTTCTTAACTGACTTGCCTAGTTAAATAAAATAGAAAAATATTCGGCAAATCCGTGTCCAAAAATACCGATTATGAAAACTTGAAATCGGACATTCCGATTAGTCGGTCGACCTCTAGTTTTTACTTTACCATATAAACGGTATTTCAATGTCTGGTTTGTTAAATGTGATAAACCGTGTGTAACGTCCATTTTTTTAATTTAATCCTCTACTTGAGTTCACTCACCACATAGAACTAGCCCCGCCACTCAGAGCGCATTTGTTGTTGCTCGACCACTAAAAACTTGCATTCAGTCTGCATGGTCAATGCAACAATGTTGATAAGTAGAAACCCCATCCTTTGTTTCTTAATACAAGTTGTGGCTAAATTGTGTTAGCTGCTAATGTTAAATTGATAGCTAGCTAATAAAAAGTAATGAGTCAGAACAAACGTAGCTAGCTATACAGCCCGATACAAGTGTTGGTGTAGGCTTAAAATCAGCATGTTTGTGCAACAGTAACTTTTAAACCAAAAGATGGTTAGGTGATGCATGAATATGTTAGCTACATGAAATTACTAAGAGAAAACATTTAATGTAGCCACAGATCATAAGGTCCCCTGGGAAACACTGACCAACAATTTGGTTCCTACCCTGTCACAGTAACTCCTCCCTGGCATTTTCATTCATTGTCCTGTCAAACACGTATTCAAAGTGCCCACTATTATATTCTAACTATAGAATTATAATCATTCTATTTCCATGATTCCAACAGTTCACCCAAGTGTTTTATGATTTGACTTGTGATTTAGATCAATTGTAACATTTAGTTAAAAATAAGGTCTAGATTGTTTGCCAATATCATGCAGCCCGATAAACAGTATAAACCAATCAGAATGGAGACAGACCCATTGCAATCACTTAGAATGTATGTGTTGCCACCCTAGGGTCACACTACTCATTGTATTATTCAAATACATAAAATAACGTAATACATTTTAAAGAAAATTGTGATATGATACTTTAGCCGATATCACCCAGCCCTACCTAGATGTACATAGTTCTTTGGAAAAAGCAACAGGACCCCCCCCCCCCCCCCCAATACTGTCAAAACAATCTTAAGTTTTTCAATAAATTGGAATATTTGTAGCTACTTAAGTTAATACCTGAAGTCAACTTGTGCAATATGTTAGGACAAAGCATTTTGCCTTTTTCATTATGAAGCTTACCGTAGTTCCCCAGACCAGATGAGCTAGTCACGTGTTTGTAAATAGCGCAACGGAAGAAAGCAGGAGCTAGTGAGTCCATAGAGTTATATCCATCAGCAAGTCTGTTGTGCCGTGCACATGAGGTGAAGAGAAGAAACTGCTCATCCAGAAGCGGCGCTCCTAGTGGCCGGGGACTTGAATGCTGTTCATTGAATACAGCTCAGTGTTCAACACCAGTGCCCACAAAACTCATCACTAAGCTAAGGACCCTGGGACTAAACACCTCCCTCTGCAATTGGTTCCTGGACTTCCTGACGGGCCACCCCAGGTGGTAAGGGTAGGTAACACCACATGGTAGGCCTGATCACCGAAACAGCCTATAGGGAGAAGGTCAGAGACCTGGCAGTGTGGTGCCAGGACAACAACCTCTCCCTCAACGTGAACAAGACAATAGGAGATAATTGTGGACTACAGGAAAAGTGAGGGCCGAACATGCCCCCATTCGCGTTGACAGGGCTGTAGTGGAGCGAGTCGAGAGTTTCAAGTTCCTTGGTGTCCACATCACCAACTATCACGGTCCAAACACACCAAGAAAGTCATGAGGGCACGACAACACCTTTTAGACTGCGTGAATCAGGCCTTCATGGTCAAATTTCTGCAAAGAAACCACTACTAAAAGGACACCAATAAGAGACTTGCTTGGGCCAAGAAACATGAGCAATGAACATTAGACTGGTGGAAATCTGTCCTTTGGTCTGATGAGTCCAAATTTGAGATGATTGGTTCTAACTGCCGTGTCTGTGAGACGCAGAGTAGGTGAACGGATGATCTCCGCATGTGTAGTTCCCACCATGAAGCATGGAGGAGGAGGTGTGACGGTGCTTTGCTGGTGACACCGTCAGTGATTTATTTAGAATTCAAGGCACACTTAACCAGCATGTCTACCACAGCATTGTGCAGCGATACGCCATCCCATCTGGTTTGCGCTTGGTGGGACTATCATTTGTTTTTCAACAGGACAATGACCCAACACCCCTCCAGGCTGTATAAGGGCTATTTGACCAAGGAGAGTAATGAGTGCTGCCTCACGCGACCTCAACCCAATTGAAATGGTTTGGGATGAGTCGGACTGCAGAGTGAAGGAAAAGCAACCAACAAGTGCTCAGCATATGTGGGTACTCCTTCAAGACTGTTGGAAAAGCATTCCAGGTGAAGCTGGTTGAGAGAATGCCAAGTGTGCTAAGCTGTCAAGGCAAAGGGTGGCTACTTTGAAGAATCTCAAATATATTGATTGGTTCAACACTTTCTTTGGCTGCTACATGATTCCATGTATTATTTCATAGTTGATGTTTTATTTCATAGTTGATGTCTTCAATGTAGAAAATAGTAAAAATAAAGATAAACCCTTGAATGAGTAGGTGCATCCAAACTTGACTGGTACGGTATATACACTTGGCAGTGTTAAAGGAAGGCCCCCCCCCCTCCCAAAAAAAAAGTCAGACTCCAGTCACCCAAGTCATAGACTTCTCTCTACTACCGCACGGCAAGCAGTACCGGAGCACCAAGTCTAGGACCAAAAGGCTCCTTAACAGCTTCTACCCCCCAAAACATAAGACCGGTGAACAGCTAACATAATATTTGCAATGACCCCTCCCCCCTTTGTTTTTACACTGCTGCTACTCACCGTTTATCAACTATGCAGTCACTTTACCCCTACCTACATGTACAAATTACCTCGACTAACCTAGAACAGAATTTTATAAATAATTTTATAAAAAAAAAAAAAAAAAATTTTTAAAAATAAATAAAAATAAATAAATAAAAAAAAAAAATCAGGATTTTTCTATTATTATCGCACATTGACGCGGTACCGGTACCCCCTGCATATAGCATTGACGCGGTACCGGTACCCCCTGCATATAGCATTGACGCGGTACCGGTACCCCCTGCATATAGCCTCAATGTTATTCTATTGTGTTATTTTACTAACTATAAACTATTTTCTTAACTGTATTGTAGGTTAAGGGCTTGTAAGTAAGTATTTCACATTAAGGTATATACCCGTTGTAGTCCGTGCATGTGACAAATACAATTTGATAAACTTGTATGCATTTCCAAGAGCTCTGGATGAGTTCTGTACAGCTGCCATTCCCTACCTTCTAATCAAATTTTATTGGTTACATACTAAGCCGATGTTATTGCAGGTGTAGTGAAACACTTGTAGTGTAGCAAAATACTTTCCCCCCTATGCTCTGTGTACACCTGCTGCTCTTCATTCAGAAAAGCATGCGTCACAACTTTTGTTCGCTTTGTGCAATTTCTCGTAAAATGACATTCAGTACCTACTAGCAATGCTTGTATAATTGTGTGCTGGATTTGCAATACATTTGTTTGTTTCTGCTCGTTAGCAAATAGCTAACAGCGTCTGATTTAGCTATTACTGGTAGACGGCCAAAGGGCTTTTTTATTAACTCGTCCATGTTGGTGTTTTTAGCGCCCCTTTGTGTGCAATGACAGTAATACAGTAAATCCCAGGATGGCAGTAGAACAGAATTTTAAAAATTATAATTTTTGAAAATCTGGATTTTTCAATTATTTTCTCTCTCTCTCTACATTGTTGGGAAGGGCCCGTAAGTAAACATTTCACTGTTATACGTCATAAACAGGTGTAGACTGTGACAAATAAAATGTGATAAGCATCTGATCCAGGTAGGCCACTTGATTTCAACATCTAAACAAAATGAACAGGCCATGTTGTTAAAACACTTGGAGGGGGTCTTAGGGTTGAAGGCTTATATATAGCATAGTTATAAAAAAAATACAAAAAATGACAAGCCCCGAATTCATTTGATTATTCCTGACTGCTTGAAATGCAGTGTATTGATCTTTAATTGTGCAACCAAGCTTATTTATAGAAGAAAAAAAAAAAAAATCATTAAAATCATGAACCGCCACTAAGTTAAAAAAAGTTTTTTTTAAAGAAATTATTTTTAGTCCAGATCACCCAGCCCTAGCTAAGGTCAGTCCAGAGAGACAGCACGTCAAACTATGGAGGAAGCCAGCAGTATGCCAATACATTCAGGAATATCAGCCACAAACAGTGTCTGTAAACAGAGCTAAAAGCAGCTGGAGTCAGCAGAGCTTCATAACGTGAAAACTTCCCCCTAAGAGTTATACCCTTGCGGTGCAATGCTGTAATACGCCATGGCACATTCCAGTAAGGCAATGCTAAAGCCATAAACCTGGACTTTACTGCAACGCAGGTTGCTGCATGTGTGTGCCAGCCACTGCTTACACAAAGCCACAGATTGAGTCTACCTACTAACACTGGTTTATGGGGACACACTCCACTCCAGCATCAGAGGTCATTAGGTGGGTTTAGAAGGGTTCACTGGCCTGTGAAGGAGAGGTGCACCAGGTATCTGGGATCAGGTCATCCTACTATAGGCCAGGTCATGGTGTTCCAGTAGAACACTTCCACACCCATGGTGAGAGACCACTGCACAGACAGTCAGACAGTCAACCAGGGCTTTTTACTCTGGAAAACTGTCAGTCATTGAAAATACTTTTATAGGGAGAGGTATAGAACGGGGTTGTAAATGTGCTCTGTGTCGAGCCATATCTAATCATGATCAGAGATGGGTGGGGGGGGAGATTTCATAGGCAGGAAGTGGCTCAGGCATTGAAACACCTGTAGTATGTGAAGTGAATCAAGGTAGAAATTGAATTATTCAAAACCTCCATTCCAACACTAATGTTTCCAGAATGTGTTAGTGTCAGTCAACTTAGTCTATACCTGGCCAAATAAGAGAGACTTGGTGAGAACTGTATGGTTTGTTAAGGTCCATTCCTTCCAACTATAAAGGAGCTCCTGAAGTTAGGTCCTACACTCCTCCAGGGATAGATAGAGATGACTGTTAATTGAGTTTAGACCCATCTCAAACCTCTCCAGTTGAATGCCTTGATCAGGTGAGTACAGCATTTCACCAAAAGCTGACAAGGAACCACAAGCAGAAGAGTCATGTGAAGACAAATCTAATGAAAAAGGGACAGCGCACAGACGATGCATTAGTCCTATAAGGTCTACACTTATTCAGATAGACTATTCTCATGAAGGTTGTGTCAGTGTGGCACGTCGGGGGTTAAAGTCATGTGGTTGTGAAAGAATAGCAGCAAGACTCTTAACAGCTCCTTCAGCATTCTTACCACATCCTGAAACTACGTCAATCCAGCCACGCACAACACTACGTCAAAACCTTATCGCTTCAGTTAAGATCAACGCGCGGCTCATGTGATCCCCTCCGCCTAAAGAACAACAAGTGGTGCCGTCTCGTCCTGTTGCGTAGCATGCTGGATCACATTTGCCAAATCTCCTTTTTCCTGTCGTAAATCAGCATGGGACTAACCGCCCCAACTCATCAATACTGTGTTTCTGTTTACATATTGACTTTTATATATCTCGGTTACACACAAGACAAATGTCAATTGGCTCTGTGGCCTGGCCTTATCAGTGGAGAGGTGTGTGTTTCAGTTATCAATCAATGCACTAGGCACATGGTACTGACAGCTGCACTCTTCCCTGCATTGACCTGGCTCTCTGGATGTAAACACCAACTCAGGAGTCAGATGAGGCAATCCTGCCTGCGTGTGTCACACATACACTTCCTCAATGTTCGGTGGGCGACCTAGCCATTGGCCACTCTGCCGTCGAGCCCAGAAAAAAACCCCTGGAAGCCCTACAGACAAACCAGCTGCGACCTTTGGCCATTGTCCTCTACTAGAGCACATTTTACACCCATCCACATGCAGACGGCGAGTACAAAAACACACTTCTCTGATGTCATCTTTTCTTAAACCCTACACTTTCACCCTCTGTTTACAAGAGGAAATGTCTTCATCAGAGAGCAAGAGGGCCTGAAACTCCGGCCATCTGGGAGTTTGGCGGAGAGCCAAACCACTACCCTCAGGCACATGTTGAACCGGCTCCCTCAGTAATGCTAGCTCTAGCCCGTCCCCTGTCCCCGCTTACACAAACACCAGGAAGCAAGCACACTGGAACCAGAGCACAGCAGCGACCACAGAGGAAAAGACTCACCCTTATGGCCACACAGAGGGAGAGAAATGATGTTTAGAGAGGGACAGTAGTCCCTCCATGGCAAGTAGTGTGTGTGGAAAAAACCCATATAGCAAACACGTCTCCATTCCATACCCTGGTGTCCAACTATAGTGGGAAAGTCTTCACTTTTGCACCCGTTCTCATCTGCTGCACAAACCAAAACCTGATGCAAATCATTGTTTAAAAAGAACTCCACTTAACACTACAAAGCCTGTGGCTCCTTGCAAGTGAGCCGTTTCTCCCAACAAAAGGGCCAAAATAATAATAATTTAAACACAGCCCACCAATTACAAATGAACTGTGGCACACTCAAGAGAAACAAGGGGCAAACACGACCCAGGAGCACAATGGCTCCTACAGTGTATTTGTACACAGTGCCCGTCTGATCTAGCGCCCTGCTGTCTACAGGTTTCGCATGGGCGCATAGAACCAGCGTTCCCCGTTCAAAACAACGTTCCATAGTGCAACATGGCAGCCATTTGGAATATTCAATAAACTGATGATCATCGCATCAGAAAACTAAGCAGGACTTTATGCAATCTAGTAATACAAATTCTGTGCCAGGACATTGATAGCCTTTGACAGAGGGGCTGTATATCTGTTGTTGAGTGGAGGAGGGTAATGGTGTGGCCATCTGAACGCAGACACAGGGGTGGTTATGTGACGTGGAGCAGTGGGCTTGACAAAAGACTAATGGATATCCCACCGAAGAGGGACGCAGCTCGCACACACACACAGATCTCACTGCCTGGTTAATGTGTTAGGTATACAATGACATGTGAGCGTGGGACAAGAGTTATTCACCCCTAATTTAACATACAATTACTCTGTAGGATGGCTAACTATCAACTACCAAACATGTGAGTCAATGTCCTCATCATTTGGTGATTGTGTTTTCAGTTCCCGCTCATATCATTATTGGTTTCCTTGCGCCAAAGTTTGCTTAACGAAATACTGTAACTCATGAGCCTAAGCTACATTGCACAACTATGCCATGAATAGGCCTACTATACAACGTGATGAGAAATCAAGGAGTAGCCAATGTGGCTCACCTATTTAACGAGTCTGTTAAATGTGTCTAGACTGGAACACACTAGATCGAATACAAACAAAAGTACACAGGCAGCACGTTCCTTGGCGCACAATGTAACAAGTAGACAGCTGTTGCAAGCTGCAACTAACAACTGAAGGCGTTGCAACAATTCAGACAATGTAGCTTAATAATACATTGCGTTGAAGAGTGACTGCATTTAAGCACTTGAACATTTTTACTGATCATTTTGTAGTTTCAGAGTGACATTGCAAATTGATAGGCTATCACCTGCAGGATTCCCATACCACTCATGAATCTGGAAGAAAGAGTTCGTTATTAGGTAGTGCGTGAGATGTCGTCAAAATGATTATGTAGTGTCATTATGGAGAGCCGAGACAGTTCATTTGAAACGGATCCAGTTGAAGTAATGAGGCATTACCTGTGACAGCTGCCTTGGATCAGGAGCGCCGAAGAGAGACGAGCTGGAGCTGAAACTGATGGCACCTCTCCGGCTGAGGACATGCTTAGGAACCGGCCTGTCTAGAGGCAAAACCGGCAGCTGATAACATACTTCCATTGAACAAAGTCAGAGTTGGATCCAGATTTTAAAAAAAAAACTACGAATAAAAATAAAACTTAAAAGGGGAAATGAATTGATCAAATAGAAAGTAAAATGCAGGAAAATAAGAGGGTTGATTGCAGAGCGGTATTCCTCCTGTATTGTGTGGAGGGAATCCGTTGTAATACTTCAGCAGTGAAGAAGGCTACTTATTTTTGTTCTAGGCGACTTTAAACTTGCCAAAATCGCCGTCATTAATACATTGTCTATGCCGCTAGTCTCGTTTGTTCCCATTCTATCCGGGGATTTTATTCATGCTGCTACTTAGCACCTTTTTCTACACAGATTTGGGCCCTCAAAGGACGAGGCCTCTATATTTTCTCTATCTTCATAAAAACGTTTCCTCATTGTTTTCTCCAAAACTCGTCTCAGACGTGTTTCGTCGTGATATGGCTCCGCATTGTCTCCAAATCAAAACAAAAAGGCAAGACCACTTCAAAAAAACAGCTACCGATGTACATCACTAGTGGGTGAAGTGAAAGGAATCAGACGAGGAACATATTGGAGCACTTGCCTTTACAGTGGTTCGGTGGTATTCATTCAAGATTTTCGGTGCGACAAGAAACTATCAATATCTATCTTTTTTTCCTCAATGCAAGCACAAATAACACCCGTGATTCACCACACATCGGTCTCACTCAATGCAGCACTGTGTGATTTCAAAAGAAAGTGGCTGGCTCGGAAACCCGACGTCCATCTCACCTAAACCCGTCGTCCGGGTAAAGTATATTGGGGGCATCAAGCAAAAATAAACTGCAACGAAAAAGCAAAAATGTGAACCAAGGTAAATTGATTTCCTTTAACTACCTAGCTACCTTTCTAAACATTAGTCTTCTCTCGAACACACCACCTGCCAGAGATGGAGCTGTTAGAGAGAGAACAAGACGCCCTTGCCCGATTTATCCAATTGCAGCATGGCTACCAGTGTCACATCTATAGTGATTGGACAACGGCGTAGATTTTGTTTGCAACAAGCCACACTATTGGCTACATGTCCAGGGCGATCCCCAATACCGATTTGAGCAGTCGTACACCGACGGCGCAGACCTCCACAAGGGTATTCCACCACAATGGGGTTTGCCCTAGAGCGGTCCACATCATTGCCTGTGATTACCTTTCTTGCATGAGTCACCCAGTTGTACTTGAGAAGTAGTACTCAACAGTTTTCAATGTGAGGCAATGGTGGAATTTAGTGGAATACTCTTCAAAAATGTTTTATGATCTGTTAATAAAAGCTTTATGGTGTCTGATAGTTCACATTAATAATACAAATAATAATAGGCTACTTACTTGAAAAGTAACTACCCTACCTTCATTAATTATCTGAAAGGTTTTTATTGTTCCTAGACAGGTGTCTGGGTAGGAACAGTATTTGAACAGTCCCCCTATCAAATACACATATTATTATTCATGATATTCATTTGAGATCACAGTGAATGTCTGTCACACTCAGTAGGGAGGAGAACTTCCCACAAATGTATGAGAGAGAGAGAGAGAGAGAGAGAGAGAGAGAGAAATAGAAAGGAATTCATACTACTCCTCCATCAATGTCAGGCTGACCTAACAGCTAGTACCTGCAGACAGTGACTATTGTCCAGTGTGTCTCTATTGTCCGGTGTGTCTCTATTGTCCGGTGTGTCTCTATTGTCCGGTGTGTCTCTATTGTCCGGTGTGTCTCTATTGTCCGGTGTGTCTCTATTGTCCGGTGTGTCTCTATTGTCCGGTGTGTCTCTATTGTCCAGTGTGTCTCTATTGTCCAGTGTGTCTCTATTGTCCAGTGTGTCTCTATTGTCCGGTGTGTCTCTATTGTCCAGTGTGTCTCTATTGTCCAGTGTGTCTCTATTGTCCAGTGTGTCTCTATTGTCCGGTTGTGTGAGTAGTAGGCTAGATGTAAATAAGACCTTATTTCCAGGAAGTCAAGGAACACACCATTCCATTCCAGATTTCTCCCCTGAAAACACTGTTCTAAGAACCACCTCTACTTACATTCCAATTAGACCATTTTTTGGGGTTCCTTATGTAGGAGAGCTGGGGGAAAATCCTGAGCTACACCATGGCAACAGTCAGGCTGAATGCCAGTTGAAGGGCATAATGAGTAGGGCTATCCCCCTCTCCTCGACACCATCCCTCCATCCCTCCCTCTCTTCCACGGCACTCTGAATGCATTTCCACACAACCACACTCCCTGCCACGAGGTCCTGCGTCTTTTCCAGGCAACCAAAGCAACATTGTGCCAAATCACTCCACCAGCCAGTCACTCACCCTCGGCGAAGGCTAGGCACATGATAGTGGAACCCCATATTGCCCATAGCCAAGGACAAGACAATCTAGCCTCATTCGGTTGGATATCAACTGAGAATGACCGGGTTTAGCTGTGGTGGCTATTAAGCTGCATTTTTTATAGACATTTCTAAAAGTGTAGTGGAGGTTGGTGTTGATTTGGTAGGTTTTACAAAATGTTTTCAACAAACCACTTGTCCATTCTAAAATGAGATGTGCGTGTGCGTGTGCGTGTGTGTGTGTGCGTGCCCGTGTGTGTGTGCGTGCCCGTGCGTGTGTGTGTGTGCGCATGTGGGTGTCTGTGTGTGCGCATGTGGGTGTGTGTGTGTGCGCATGTGGGTGTGTGTGTGTGCGCATGTGGGTGTGTGTGTGTGCGCATGTGGGTGTGTGTGCACACTCCCATGAGTGTGACTGTCTGTGGGAAAGGGTAGGAAAGCATTTCTTAATTAATTCCTCCTACGGTCTCTTTAAAGCACACACATATTGGTCCCTAGGTAGACATGCTTAGCCACACAAGTCAGTGTGCTAGCCCAGGAGACAGAATATAGAGAAGGGAGTCCAGGGACAGGTGTGCTGCTTACCTGCTGTTTCCCCAGGGGCCACAAGTATCTTCTTGCAGATCAGGAAATAAACCGTCAATAAAATGTGATTCCAATCTGTTGTATTGTATGGACTTTCAACACCATAAACAATACATTACAACTGCGATATGCCACTCCTTGAGATAATTACTGGTTTGCAAACTTTACCCAATCTAAATGATAAGATACAATATTACTATCATTATTGTAGTCTTTATATACATGGAGCTGAGGTGAATATAATACATATTGGTTATGGTAAACTTTGTGTCCACTTGCAAACCCTTTTCGACCAACGTTTTTACCCCCTTGTCATGTCACTCTGTAAAATCTGCATGTATGTATCGCCATCTTGTGGAAGAAGAGTATTCAGGACAATACTTTTTTTCTACGTTTCTTCTATCTTCCACTAGGTGGTGGTCTTCTGTCACTGAATGCAGAGGCTTTGTGAAACCCATGGTGTAATCCTATCAAGCCCACTAAAAAGATAGTAGACTAAAAAGCACAGCGTTACGTTCAATATTTGACCTTATCTTTCACCCTCTCTCAGAAAGTCATCAATCCGTTGACACTACTACTATTCCACCCAGACACCTCAGTATCCTGCAGTATAGTAGACCTACTTCCAACTCCCCTTTAAACCCCAACCCAACATCCAGCTAATCATGTTAGGGCCACTGACGGCCGGGCCACTGGCGGCCGGGTCGGGCCACTGACGGTCGGGCCACTGACGGCCGGGTCGGGCCAGTCACACAGAAAGAGGAATAACTGTGGACAAATGCAGAGGATGTGATTGGCTAAAAGTTCTCTTAGTTAAGTCTTTTGAGTTCTGTTGTTTGGTGTTTGCGTTCGTAGTCCATGTTAAAACAGTAAGGTGACAAGTTCTCTCATGTTGGTGTTCTCTGATGAATTTTGACAATGTCTTTAGCGACTCTTAGATCGAATAGAGTGTTGGAGATAACATAGTGATAAAACAATTGAACGGTACAATCCCTGTGGAAAACTCTTTGTTACTATTTATAGCAGTTCTATCAATAATGAATAGAGATCCTGTGTGAACAGTATACCATTACTGATAGATCAGTGGACCAGCTGAACAACCACACAGTCAATATCAGGAATCATATGAAAATCATTGTGGTTGCTGTGTTGTGCAGGTAATGGTGAGAGAATATGTCGGAACAAAGGCAGCTTTCCCTGTCCACCTCAGGAGAGGCCCCATATTTAGTCCTGGGCCTCCAAAAGATCTGTACACTGGACGACATCAATAAGTCCTACAGGCACACACACACACACACACACACACACACACACACACACTTTCACCTCACTTCTTGAGCTGTGTGCTTGGTTAAACCAGTGGGTGACCCACTTAAATATTTGGGCCGACCCATCAGGTTGTTTCTATAGGACACACAATTTGGGAGTCATTGGGCTAGTTAGTGGAGTAACCAGACAAACAACAGATAACCGTAACTGAACTGAACTGCATATTACATCACTGACAGCAACCCTTTGAGCATGTTAACCCATATAAAAAGTTCCATCCATTTAACTCTATATACTCTAAACACTGTTTTTGTTAGTATACGAAGATCATTTTCTCCACAGAAGCAGGTTATACATTGATCTGTGACCATGCAACGTGTGCTGGAAAGCACAAACAAATGTCACGTAACAACCAACGTCTATGGAGGTCAGGGGAATGATTTTCATGGGCCGTTTTTTAAGAGACAAAATACAAGACTTTGTGAGTCAGACAGACACTCTGACTGACTGCTACAAGACCTTTTATAATCACAGACAGTTATTGTCAGACAGCTGCATGAATACAATATTACTTCCATAAAACTAAAATATTAATACTACAGAACAGATGGCACCCCTTGTACTCAGGTCAGGGCTTATAAAAGACTCCTGTGTGTGTGTGTGTGTGTGTGTGTGTGTGTGTGTGTGTGTGTGTGTGTGTGTGTGTGTGTGTGCGTGCGTGCGTGCCCCCCATATGCAAGGGTGGGTGTACTCGGAAGCTTGTCAGAACACCTTGGGAATAGACCCTAGCATTATGGCTGCAGCCCCACTTTCTATGTACCCACACAACAAGTAGTACCTGAACCTTACAATTAAACAGAAGAACAGACTTCCTACAACATGAAGAGCTGCAGATAAAAACCTACTGGTCTCTGTACTCAACCTTAATCTAGTTATTGTGTCATGACATTAGTATGACAGGGGCCTTTGATGCTTACTCAAGATCAATTCACTCAGCTATAACCCGAGCCGTTATCAATTATATTTTGCAATGTAATTCCGCATTTTAATGTAGATTTTGTTTAGGATAACTATTTTAACCTACATACTGTATCCTACATTTCAATCAAAATATGCCTGTCAAGACCTCTTTTATACCTTGCCTTCTCTCTCATTTCACCAATACATTTCCATTCGAAGCACTCCGACACGTACAGTAGTAAGTCAGAATCTAATGACTTATAATATGAATTCACTTCAGACGCATACAGGTGCCGTCACAATTAGTCGTTCTTAATTAGTCTAATTGGAATTCGCTTTCAGGAACCATCCAAATGGTTGGCTTTTGAGCAGCCCTTGTTTGTTGTTAATGAATATGTAATCATAGTGGCATTTTCCGAGCCTGTTGGCATCATGAAAAATGAACAAGCAGACGTGCTTCGGAGCATCATCAAATGTTAATGACAAATTACAATATACAGCAAAAAAGAGAGAGCGAGAACATCTTTTTTATGTAAAGCTGACTGTAGTTATATTTATAGTTTTATGTAAAGCTGACTGTAGTTATATTTATTGTTTTATGTAAAGCTGACTGTAGTTACATGTATAGTTTTATGTAAAGCTGACTGTAGTTATATTTATAGTTTTATGTAAAGCTGACTGTAATTACATGTATTGTTTTATGTAAAGCTGACTGTAGTTATATTTATTGTTTTATGTAAAGCTGACTGTAGTTATATGTATTGTTTTATGTAAAGCTGACTGTAGTTATATGTATTGTTTTATGTAAAGCTGACTGTAGTTATATGTATTGTTTTATGTAAAGCTGACTAGTTATATTTATTGTTTTATGTAAAGCTGACTAGTTATATTTATTGTTTTATGTAAAGCTGACTAGTTATATTTATTGTTTTATGTAAAGCTGACTGTAGTTATATTTATAGTTTTATGTAAAGCTGACTGTAGTTATATGTATTGTTTTATGTAAAGCTGACTGTAGTTATATTTATTGTTTTATGTAAAGCTGACTGTAGTTATATTTATAGTTTTATGTAAAGCTGACTAGTTATATTTATAGTTTTATGTAAAGCTGACTGTAGTTATATGTTTTGTTTTATGTAAAGCTGACTGTAGTTATATTTATTGTTTTATGTAAAGCTGACTGTAGTTATATTTATAGTTTTATGTAAAGCTGACTGTAGTTATATTTATTGTTTTATGTAAAGCTGACTGTAGTTATATTTATAGTTTTATGTAAAGCTGACTGTAGTTATATTTATTGTTTTATGTAAAGCTGACTGTAGTTATATTTATAGTTTTATGTAAAGCTGACTAGTTATATTTATAGTTTTATGTAAAGCTGACTGTAGTTATATGTATTGTTTTATGTAAAGCTGACTGTAATTACATGTATTGTTTTATGTAAAGCTGACTGTAGTTATATGTATTGTTTTATGTAAAGCTGACTGTAGTTATATGTATTGTTTTATGTAAAGCTGACTGAAGTTATATTTATTGTTTTATGTAAAGCTGACTGTAGTTATATTTATTTTTTTATGTAAAGCTGACTGTAGTTATATTTATAGTTTTATGTAAAGCTGACTGTAATTACATGTATTGTTTTATGTAAAGCTGACTGTAGTTATATTTATTGTTTTATGTAAAGCTGACTGTAGTTATATTTATTGTTTTATGTAAAGCTGACTGTAGTTATATGTATTGTTTTATGCAAAGCTGACTGTAGTTATATTTATTTCATGGTGTCTGTCAACAATATCTACACATTTTCTACCCTGACTTGGAAGACTTTTAATTGTGCTATACGTGCTATTCCAACAATAACTGTGCTTACATCAGTATTGTACTAATGTACTAATGCCTGGCACGTGTGAGGGTTGAGGGTTCTCACCCCATTTTTGTCACTAGTTGCTAAGGTGCTGACTGCTGACTGGATCTGATCTGCAGGTATTGAGAGTGATCTGCAGGTATTGAGAGTGATCTGCAGGTATTGAGAGTGATCTGCAGGTATTGAGAGTGATCTACAGGTATTGAGAGTGATCTACAGGTATTGAGAGTGATCTGCAGGTATTGAGAGTGATCTACAGGTATTGAGAGTGATCTACAGGTATTGAGAGTGATCTGCAGGTATTGAGAGTGATCTGCAGGTATTGAGAGTGATCTGCAGGTATTGAGAGTGATCTGCAGGTATTGAGAGTGATCTGCAGGTATTGAGAGTGATCTGCAGGTATTGAGAGTGATCTGCAGGTATTGAGAGTGATCTACAGGTATTGAGAGTGATCTACAGGTATTGAGAGTGATCTGCAGGTATTGAGAGTGTAGACATGAATGCGTCTAGAGATGCCAGGATACACACTGAAACATGGGAAAAGATCTCAACTTGGAAATGAGAGATAATAGTGCAGCCTCTTACTGAAAGCGTTAGATAAGACCATAAAGTAGCAAGATAGTAACAATGAAGAAGATGGCATTTTGGCTAGCTTAGCCTTCTGGAGTGAATAATCTTTTCAATTTCGTAATAATTGTTTTTTTCAAAGCTTGCTTTGAAATATCATCCAGACAAGAACCCAGAGAACCTGAACGCCACAGATAAATTCAAGGAGCTCAACAATGCCCACTCCGTCCTGCCAGATGCTTCCAAGAGGAACATCTACGAGCTATGTCTCCCTCGGGCTGTACGTGGCTCAGCAGTTTTGAGAGAACGTCAACGTTTATTTCATGCTCTCCAGTTGGTAGGCAAAGGTGGGTTTTGTCAGGTAGAAATTGTGTGTGTGTGTGTGTGTGTGTGTGTGTGTGTGTGTGTGTGTGTGTGTGTGTGTGTGTGTGTGTGTGTGTGTGTGTGAAAAAGGACATCTAGTCTATGTTCATGTGTTAATAGTGAGTGGTCTATGTCCATCCTGTTTGTGGTCTGTAGCGTGCTAACAGGCTGCTACTTCTGCTGCTGCCTGTGCTGCTGCTTAAACTGCTGCTGTAGGATGTGTAAAAACCAAAACCCCTGGGGAGGAGGACCCCGACACCAACATTTTCCCTGGCAACCTGGAGGAGCAGATCCGCACAGACATGGAGACAGGTGAGCAGCACACACTACAATGTTCAGCAGGGTTTTGTAACAGAGAGCCAGGTGAGCCCCACTGAAAAGGATGAAATTGCCCCTTGACACTGAACTGAGGTCAGTTTTGCCTTTCATCTTCCTAATAAGGTTAGGACTCTGGGAGGGTAAGTTGATGCTGTGCCTAAGGGCAACTTCTACCCTGAGTAAGCCTCACACACTATCTCTTACTGCTTCAGAATTAGCCTAGAGTTCGCAGTTTTATTATCCTTCTGTTGAAACAACAGCAGCAACCATTTTAATAAGCTCTTACTACATCAGTCTCCTACCGTATCAATACTTCCTCATCTATTAAAGGGAAAGTATTTGATGCTACGAAGTGACTTTGATGTGAAAGCAAAGTCACGAAGACAGCGGAATGGCATAGACTTTGAATACGATGTTTTCTCCAACGCACCAAGTCAGCCTGTTAATGAAAATAAAGACACTTGATATATTTGGGCCAGATACTTGGATATGATACATTGCTCTGGTGCCAGTTAGCTGTGGGAGGTTGGGTGTGATTTTATTATTCATGTCTGCTGCAGTTCTCCAACATAACTGATAATTACTGCCTCTGAGTCACATCTCCAAATGTGTTTCCATACCAGTTATTTTGAGCCCCATCTCACGATTAAAGGGAAACAATGGCCTTTGTTTCCAGCACTCACTGCAAAGTCTCTCAGCCATCATGGGGGGATGATAAGAAGGCCTACTCATATATTTGGCTTCAGAACACATTGCTTATGATAACATATTTATTGTGAGCATGTACCAATAGGAATTGTACCTACTACTGTAGGCATAGCCCAGTGTAATTGAAGTGATTAAAGCGGCCCTTCAAGCCAGCCAGGCTGTGACAAAGTGTGCCTCGTCTGTGGTGCCAAAAGGACAACCGGCAGCAGGAGGCAGGTGGCTAGACGTCACTTCCTCTAGTTAGTGTACAGATGTAGGATCTTCATTTGATCACTTTTTTTGCAAACTTGTAGAGTATTCAAGGTTTAAAAGGCTTCTAAAGTTTGTAATTTCCACTTTAAATAATAGACTTGATTTGCCCCTACAAAAAAAAAATCCATGCATTATAATCCACATAATAATTCACATTTCCTGTTGCTGCAGGATTATTCCTGCTGTATCAAACTGGCTCAAAATAATATCCTACATCTGTAGTAGGCCTATTTCTAGGGCCGTTTTGGAGGATATGCCAAATTTTCTCAGTTCTGTGTAACATTACAACATAAAACTAATGGACTGATAAACTGATCTTACCCTCTCCAGATGCTGACGACATCCCCATAATACCACAACCAACCAATACCAGCGAGAATACCAGGTTGATTGGTGACGGATGACGGGCCTATACCTAACACACCTGAGAGCAGACATTAGAGGACTGGTGATGTCATAGGGAGTCCAGCCCTGGGTTCTTATTTACAGTGCATTCATAAAATATTCTGACCCTTTTACTTTTTCCACATTTTGTTACAGCCTTATTCTGAAATGGATTAAATAAATATTTTTCCTGCTCCATCTACACACAATACCCCATAATGACAAAGTGAAAACAGGTTTTTAGAAATGTCCTCTTGGAGTTTTCCAAAAGGCACCTAAAGGACTCAACAAGATTCTCTGGTCTGATGAAACCAAGATTGAACTCTTTGGCCTGAATGCCAAGCATCACGTTTGGAGAAAACCTGGCACCATCCTGACAGTGAAGCATGGTGGTTGGGCGAAGGTTCCCCTTCACCTCAGACTGGGGTGAAGGTTCACCTTCCAACAGGACAATGACCCTAAGCACACAGCCAAGACAACGCAGGAGTGGCTTCGGAACAATTCTCTGAATGTCCTCGTGTGGCCCTGCCAGAGGCCAGACTTGAACCCAATTGAACATCTCTGGAGAGACCTGAAAATATCTGTGCAGCGACCCTCCTCTTCCAACCTGACAGAGCTTGAAAGGATCTGCAGAGAAGAATGGGAGATACTCCCCAAGTCAAGTGTGCCGAGCTTGTAGTGTCATACCCAAGAAGACTTGTGTCTGTAATCACTGCCAAAGGTGCTTCAACAAAGTTTGTACATGTAAATGTGATATTTCAGCTTTTTATTTTGGATAACTTTATTTTTGAAAACAGTTTTTGCTTTGTCATTATGAGGTATTATGTGTAGATTGATTATGGGGAAAAAACTATTTAATCCATTTTAAAATAAGGCTGTAATGTAACAAAATGTTTGAAAAAGTCAAGAGGTCTGAATACTTTCCGAATGCACTGTAAATACTTATTTTCTGTGTGTTTTAGCATCTTCAAATAATGTGGCCTGAATTAACTACTTCTATTGGAAGTATTTTAAAGTATTTTCAAATAATTCCCTATAAATAGCCTACTATTTGAAAGTATTCTCAAATAGTTATTTAAAATACTATTTTCAAATACCTGGGTTGAATGCATGGGATGCAGACGTTCCAAGTGTATATTTCCAAATCAATTCCATATTCAAAAACGTGTATTTTCAAAAACAACAAAAATATCTAAATGCTTACTTCCTAAATAGTATTTGAACCCAAGTCTAAGGGGGATTCATTCCCTCATGTAGTAGATCCCAGACGGCCTTCATTCCACCCCTTGACTACACTTTGTAAATTATGAATCAGTGTTCGTTTGTGTGCAATATGTTTTGTGTTTGTTATTGTTTTGTGTTGTTTGTTATAGAGTATAGTAGGCGTAAGTATGGCTGTGAAAGGATTGAGAGATTTAGAATTGTGTCATGTGGCAATAGACTTCTCTTTTTGAAAAGTTACTTCAAAATCTTTTTTTTTGTAATGATATTACGCATCTGTCAAACATGTAGGCGTACAAATCATACTTAAATACGTTGTTAGGTCTGGTTTCACAAATCAGGTGAGCAAAAAAAAATTCCTCCTTCGAGCCGGATTTGAACCAGCGACCTAAGGATCGCTATGTAACCTCTACAGTCCTCCGCTCTACCAACTGAGCTATCGAAGGGGATACATAAAACTGTTGACTAGCGGGCTATCTATAAGTAGCAGTGTGTGTGTGTATTTGGCTGGTTAACGTCTTAGTTTACTTTCTGCAATTAATTACTCAGCGTCGAATAATATATCTGAGTAGACTACATTTTAGCAGTCACATATTTAGATTGCGAATTATAAAAACAAACGAGATAGCTACCGGTAGCTAGCGACATCTCGCATTCTCAACACATTTAACGTTACGATTTAACGTTACGAGCTAGCAAGCATGAGCCGTGTCAAACGTACCGAAGCCGTGTGCAACCATTACTAAAATCTAGGACCGTACTCTGTATATTCCTAGACTAAAACTAAACTAGCTGTAACGACGTTAGCGAAATGTTCTAATAAGGTTGACATGGTGGTAATGAACTGTTTCCTAAATTAAAGTGTCATAGAAACTAGCCCCACAACATTGTTACTCTGACGACGAACAGCCTAAAAAGTTGCACTTCGAGAGGGAGGTGGCAACATTGTATCTAACCAGCCACCCACATCCAACACGTCATTCTAAATAGCGTGATGCATTGATATTAGTTACTGCTGCTGGTGTGTATAGGAGGGGAATTAGCTCAAATGGTAGAGCGCTCGCTTAGCATGCGAGAAGTAGCGGGATCGATGCCCGCATTCTCCAAATATTTTCCTGACCGTCCTAATCAGTGTTATTGTCTATGTTCCATAAATAAACATTGAAATTACTTTGTAGCCAGTCATGTGTTGCTATGTATTCATATGAAAAATTAACATTACAATATTTTGAAACATGAACTGGATGAACGTTCCTTCAGTGATCTGCGAGATACTGTACTTTTTAACACTACGAGATACTGTTCATGATGCTGATAATATATTCTGATACGTTTTATAAGGGTAGATATTATTTTAAAATACCATAATACATCAAGTTGCCTCATTATACTGCTTTTATACTCAAACATAGTGTGTATGCCACTGTTCATCAGAGACACAGGTGGATTCTAATTTGCAAATGTAATATCCACAAAGGGATTCAGCTGAAATAGTTCGTCAATTTTTACACTGTTTCAGGGCGCCCACTGAAATTCTAGTAGTTTTACTGAACTCCCCTAGGATTACCAACGAACTGCGATGCTCATCAGCACATCAGTTGAGTCCAAAATGTAAATCCTACCATAGCCAATATAAATAGCCTATTATGTCACATTTTCATGTTGTTCCCCTGAACAACACATCCTCAAACACTTTTGTTATACAATGATATTTACATATAGGCTAACAGTTTGATGACACACAGCGTTACATTAAATGGGGTCAGTTTGAAGACTACTGCGAGGAATCATCAACTGCCCAAGCCCTATCTAGACTCGTTTTCATATATGGGCAAGTAAACATGGCAACCTTCGACCTGACACTTTCTAAAAACAGCCCTGACACCCGTTGGAGCAGCCAGTTTGGGTGCCACACTATACTCTGTGTGAGGAACAGCTTGAACCGGAGCAATTACCGTGGGCCTACCTTTCAATTTTACTCCGAAATAAGCGGCTTGGGACGTTATAATGCCGAATTAACCATTTCTTATTATTAATTTGACACTTTTAACGTCTTAACGGAGTGAGTGGGTGTGAGAAGAGTGGGTATCAGAAGAGAAACATCATGGACAATTTGGAGAAGCAGTTGATTTGTCCCATCTGCCTGGAAATATTTACCAAACCGGTGGTCATTTTACCGTGTCAACACAACCTGTGTAGAAAGTGTGCCAATGATATCTTTCAGGTAAAGTAGTCCTGCAATAACGTAAGTAATAGCTATGTATTTTCTGGTAGACATATAGATTAAACCGTGTTTAATCTATAAACTATATTATTTGTTGGTCTATTTATAACAACTAGTTTTACTGTATATCAGGGATATTGCTTTTGTTTGTTTCTTGTCCAGGCCCATAGGCTATGTACACCAAAACCTCTGCACTGTTCTCATTTGGTGCTTTATTTTATCTTGTTGTTGTTGTTTCCCATGAGCCATTGCAGTGTTCAATCTCAGCTATGTGCACCCATGTCATTTTGTGTAGCCTCAAATGTGACTATAGTATTACACATGAAATATTAGGCATAGACAATAACAGGTATTACATTTGGTATACATTTTAATATGCCCCTGTCTGTTCTCTCCTGTGTAGGCCTCCAACCCATACCTCCCAACCAGAGGGGGGTCAGTGACCTCCGGTGGCCGATTCCGGTGCCCGTCCTGCAGGCACGAGGTGGTCCTGGACCGCCATGGGGTCTATGGGCTCCAGAGGAACCTGCTGGTGGAGAACATCATCGACATGTTCAAACAGGAGTCCACCAGGTACACTATAGGGGTCCAAATGAAAAAGAATACTTCCAGTGCCTGTACTTGACTTTCCAGCCAAGGTGCATGAACAGATGAGCAAACTGGGGGGAAACCATTTTCTCCATTTTCTCCATGTTCTCACTAGCTTGTTACAGTACAGTACTTGTTACAGGAATAATTGTAAGTATTAATTATAAAATAAATAGAGTCTGTCTCAGAAACACACCACCATCACTACCACCACCATCACTACCATCACCACCACTACCACCACCATCACTACCACCACTACCACCACCATCACTACCACCACCATCACTACCACCACTACCACTACATCACGATCCTGCTGTATCACAGACTAAATACAAACATCCAGTTACTAAATTTTGTGAGTTCAGGGGAAAATGCTTTTTTATGTGTAATTTCCTTATCTTATTCACTCATCTTGTTACATTCCCAGGCTCTAATACTTGCAATATATCAGTGAATTGCTTACAAGAAGACGAACAGTGAATTGTAAAAGTCGGCCAGTTAGGGCATTGAACAGTGACATATATACTGATAGCAATGTGAGATTTTCTTCTCTGAAAAACTACATACAGCCTACATTAAAAACGTGTTGAAACTCCAGTGTTGAAACTCCAGTGTTGAAACTCCAGTGTTGAAACTCCAGTGTTGAAACGTGTTATTTTTCCTGATTCTTCATCACATGACCTGACACCTGACCAAGACAAAGCTGGGCCTCAATCTTTACTGGTCACGTCATGTCACGTCCCTTACGTCTTCAAGAGAGCGAGAGTTGCACCCCTTCTGAAAAAACCTACACTCGATCCCTCCCATGTCAACAACTACAGACCAGTATCCCTTCTTTCTTTTCTCTCCAAAACTCTTGAACGTGCCGTCCTTGGCCAGCTCTCCTGCTATCTCTCTCAGAATGACCTTCTTGATCCTAATCAGTCAGGTTTCAAGACTGGACATTCAACTGAGACTGCTCTTCTCTGTGTCACGGAGGCTCTCCGCACTGCTAAAGCTAACTCTCTCTCCTCTGCTCTCATCCTTCTAGACCTATCTGCTGCCTTTGATACTGTGAACCATCAGATCCTCCTCTCCACCCTCTCCGAGTTGGGCATCTCCGGCGCGGCCCACGCTTGGATTGCGTCCTACCTGACAGGTTGCTCCTACCAGGTGGCGTGGCGAGAATCTGTCTCCGCACCACGCGCTCTCGCCACTGGTGTCCCCCAGGGCTCTGTTCTAGGCCCTCTCCTATTCTCGCTATACACCAAGTCACTTGGCTCTGTCATATCCTCACATGGTCTCTCCTATCATTGCTATGCAGACGACACACAATTCATCTTCTCCTTTCCCCCTTCTGATAACCAGGCGGCGAATCGCATCTCTGCATGTCTGGCAGACATATCAGTGTGGATGACGGATCACCACCTCAAGCTGAACCTCGGCAAGACGGAGCTGCTCTTCCTCCCGGGGAAGGACTGCCCGTTCCATGATCTCGCCATCACGGTTGACAACTCCCTTGTGTCCTCCTCCCAGAGTGCTAAGAACCTTGGCGTGATCCTGGACAACACCCTGTCGTTCTCCACTAACATCAAGGCGGTGACCCGATCCTGTAGGTTCATGCTCTACAACATTCGCAGAGTACGACCCTGCCTCACACAGGAAGCGACGCAGGTCCTAATCCAGGCACTTGTCATCTCCCGTCTGGATTACTGCAACTCGCTGTTGGCTGGGCTCCCTGCCTGTGCCATTAAACCCCTACAACTCATCCAGAACGCCGCAGCCCGTCTGGTGTTCAACCTTCCCAAGTTCTCTCACGTCACCCCGCTCCTCCACTCTCTCCACTGGCTTCCAGTTGAAGCTCGCATCCGCTACAAGACCATGGTGCTTGCCTACGGAGTTGTGAGGGGAACGGCAACTCCATACCTTCAGGCTCTGATCAGGCCCTACACCCAAACAAGGGCACTGCGTTCATCCACCTCTGGCCTGCTGGCCCCCCTACCTCTGAGGAAGCACGGTTCCCGCTCAGCCCAGTCCAAACTGTTCACTGCTCTGGCACCCCAATGGTGGAACAAGCTCCCTCACGACGCCAGGACAGCGGAGTCAATCACCACCTTCCGGAGACACCTGAAACCCCACCTCTTTAAGGAATACCTGGGATAGGATAAAGTAATCCTTCTAACCCCCCCCCCCTTAAAATATTTAGAGTCACTATTGTAAAGTGGTTGTTCCACTGGATATCATAAGGTGAATGCACCAATTTGTAAGTCGCTCTGGATAAGAGCGTCTGCTAAATGACTTAAATGTAAAATGTAAATGTAATGTCATGTCCTGTGGAAAAACTCCTGCTGCCACTCATAATGAACGTTTTCTATAATCTTGACTACTTTTCTGGCATTGTATACAAGTATTCCAGGGTGCCTTATAAAGACAAATGGTGGCTGATGAAGGTGACTAGTAGTAGATCATAAAATAGTGTTGATAAACAAATAATGAAATACAGTAGTAGATGACGTCCTTCAATCAGATGTTCTCCCTCCAGAAGCCACAGCGATGACAACAGCTGGAGCTAAATACAGTCAAGGAAGTACGTAGATCACAAACATCACATTTACATGAAGGATTACTGTTTATATTTAACTCCCGCTAGCTAAAAGGAGCTAAGTGTCAGCGTTTTTGTAGTGAGTGTGTCATCTTATCTTTGGTGTCTGTTGGAGGGTTTAGTGCTATAAGAATCCATCAGATGAATGTGTTGCTTTGAAGAATAGGAACCCTGAGGCAATGTAATCTAGCTCTCTACTGTCCTTTCACTCGACATCACGCTTCAAACTTTATTCATGAGACAAAACTCTTTCGCTCGACATAGAGAGGGATGGAGTGGAATGGAGGTGAGGGGTGTTCTGTGTGTTTGAGGACATTCGCTAGCTTGATAGAGGAAAAAAGAGAGAAGGAGAGGTACACTTGCTTATTGTGTAGTTTTGCATGCTTAAAGGCAGAGCACTCAGTCGCTGGTGCCCATATTAACCCATGGTCCCACACTGAGTCAGAGGGTTGATTTGGTTGGCAGGAGGTTTCTGGTCCGAGTCACACAATGATATACCCCCAGCCGACGTGTGTGTGTGTGTGTGTGTGTGTGTGTGTGTGTGTGTGTGTGTGTGTGTGTGTGTGTGTGTGTGTGTGTGTGTGTGTGTGCGAGCGAGCGTGCGCGTTGGGAGGAAGGGTGACTAATAACTAAGGTATGACACACACGGCACTCCATTTAGATACTGTTTGTACAGATGCTTGAGGCTTAGGATGTGATGTAGCCTATCATGACCTTGGTAGGATATCATGACTGAATGAAGTTCAGTTATCATGGGCAGGCAGCCTGATTCATAACAGCCAGTGGAAGGAAACTGATCAGGAGAGGAAGCCACTAAACTATAACAGTTAGATGCACCCCTAGTATTGGGAGTCTCATCATGTCTCCCTTCCCCTTCCAGCAGCGCCAAGCCAGCGGCCCCAGAGAGGACAGAGGAGCAGGCCATGTGCCAAGAGCACGAGGAGGAGAAGATCAACATCTACTGTGTGACCCACAGCGTGCCCACCTGCTCCATGTGCAAGGTGTTTGGAGCCCACCAGGACTGTGAGGTGGCGCCGCTCAAAAGCATGTACCAGACACAGAAGGTGAGGACCTAACTATCTGCTGTATGGTCTTGACTGATGTAGGAAAACATCTTCAAGAGATGTACAGTAGGTCAAATGGGACAGTTGCCAACTGCGCATGTCAGTGCATTGCAACTCTCTCAGTGACTGATCCGTTTTGGCTCTCTGTGTGTGCGTGTGTGTGCGTGTGCGTGTGTGTGTGCGTGTGCGTGCGTGTGTGCCCCAAGACGGAGTTGACTGACGGGATAGCGATGATGGTGGGGAACAACGACAGGATCCAGGGCATCATCAGTCAGTTAAAGGAGACCTGCCGGACCGTAGAGGTGACTGGGCCAGTGTGGCAGCACCTGTATTTCTGTCTCTGTCTGGCTGCCTCTCACTAACACAGCCAACTAAAACCAGGATGTTACTGTATTATATATATATATATATATATATATATATATATATATATATATATATATTATATACAAAAATGAGAAGGTGTTTTAAGTCTGTTTGTTTCTATCACCCACAAAAATAAACTAATAAGGTCGGACACTTTGTCCTCCCTCACACATACCAAGAAACACATGAAGTATTCTGCCGTTTCTCTCTCACACTGAGAAACCAGGAGGAGAGTTGATGGGGAGAGAGTGGACACACACACACACACACACACACACACACACACACACACACACACTGGGGTTGATGAGCTAGTAACAACTGTACTGGGGAGGAAGCTGGAGCGGCTCCAGTCCCCTCTGTGTCACCCGTGGTGGTGTTACCCAGGATTGCCATGCAGAGCTGGGTCGTGTTCAGAGCTGGGTCAGGTTCAGAGCTGGGTCAGGTTCAGAGCTGGGTCATGATCATTAGGCAAGGCAGTGGGAGAAAACGCTTGTGTGTTTGTGTCCGTCGGTCTGTCCGTCCATGTGTGTGTGGTTGCCTGCGCACAGGAAAATGGCATGAGGCAGAAGTCCCAGCTGTGTGAGAAGTTTGACCATCTGTACGCCATCTTGGAGGAGAGGAAGAGGGACTTAAGTTCTAAGGTGGCGGCCGAGCAGGAAGAGAAGCTTAACTACATCCGGGGTCTAACCAAGAAGTACAAAGAGCACCTGGAGCAGAGCAGTAAGACCGTAGAGACAGGCATACAGACCTTGGAAGAACCAGAGATGGCCGTCTTCTTACAGGTGACTGACACAAACACTCTCCCTTAACATTCAGGCTTGAATCCTGATTCAACTTTTCACATAAATCAGGAATTTATAGTAACCCTTTCCATTTCTTTGTCTTACAGACTGTAAAAGACCTCCTTAAAAGGTGAGTACACATGCTGATGGAACAAAGTGTGTATCATGTACCACATTATGTACATATCTCTAAAAACTATACACAACAAGGTAAAGCCTGACTCTCTCCCTGTGTGTGTGTGTCAGGACTGGGGAGGCGTCGAGTACCTCCCACCTGGAGAAGGTGGAGCAAGGATATGAGGCGATGGATCACTACACCGTTAACTTCTGGAGAGAGGGCAGGGCCCTGCGTAGCATTGACTTCATCTCAGGTAGGAAGAGTTGGTAGTGAAACATCTTACTGTGTCTCTTTCTGTCTGCCCCTGCAGGGTGGGGTGCATCTCAATTGTCTTGTGTGGCTTCCTTTCCTTGTTTCCGGGCTGTCATCTTTATTGATCTGAAAACAGGCTAGGTGAAAGCTACAGTTGAAGTCAGAGGTTTAAATAGACCTTAGCCAAATACATTAAAACTCAGTTTTTCACAATTCCTGACATTTAATCCTAGTAAGAATTCCCTGTCTTAGGTCAGTTAGGATCACCACTTTATTTTAAGAATGTGAAATGTCAGAATAAAAGTACAGAGAATGATTTATTTCAGCTTTAATTTCTTTCATCACATTCCCAGTGGGTCAGAAGTTTACATACACTCAATTAGTATTTGGTAGCGTTGCCTTTAAATTGTTTAACTTGGGTCAAACGTTTTGGGTAGCCTTTCACAAGCTTCCCACAATATGTTGGGTGAATTTTGGCCCATTCCTCCTGACAGAGCTGGTGTAACTGAGTCAGGTTTGTAGGCCTCCTGGCTTGCACACACGCTTTTTCAGTTCTGCCCACAAATTTTCTATAGGATTGAAGTCAGGGCTTTGTGATGGCCACTCCAATACCTTAACTTTGTTGTCCTTAAGCCATTTTGCCACAACTTTGGAAGTATGCTTGGGGTCATTGTCCATTTGGAAGACCCATTTGCGACCAAGCTTTAACTTCCTGACTGATGTCTTGAGATGTTGCTTCAATATATCCACATAATTTTACTTCCTCATGATGCCATCTATTTTGTGAAGTGCACCAGTCCCTCCTGCAACAAAGCACCCCCACAACATGATGCTGCCACCCCCGTGCTTCACAGTTGGGATGGTGTTCTTCGGCTTGCAAGCATCCCCTTTTTTCCTCCAAACATAATGATGGTCATTATGGCCAAACAGTTCTATTTTTGTTTCATCAGACCAGAGGACATTTCTCCAAAAAGTACGATCTTTGTCCCCATGTGCAGTTGTCAACCGTAGTCTGTCTTTTTTTATGGTGGTTTTGGAGCAGTGGCTTCTTCCTTGCTGAGCGGCCTTTCAGGTTATGTCGATATAGGACTTGTTTTACTGTGGATATAGATACTTTTGTACCTGTTTCCTCCAGCATCTTCACAAGGTCCTTTGCTGTTCTGGGATTGATTTACACTTTTCGCACCAAAGTACATTCATCTCTAGGAGACAGAACACGTCTCCTTCCTGAGCAGTAT
Source organism: Salmo trutta (assembly GCF_901001165.1). Lineage (NCBI taxonomy): Eukaryota > Metazoa > Chordata > Actinopteri > Salmoniformes > Salmonidae > Salmo > Salmo trutta. Next base: position 14,690,795 of record NC_042962.1, read on the forward strand.
GATGGCTGTGTGGTCCCATGGTGTTTATACTTGAGTACAGTTGTTTGTACAGATGAACGTGGTACCTTCAGGTGTTTGGAAATGGGCCCCAAGGATGAACCAGACTTGTGGAGGTCTACAATTGGTTTTCTGAAGTCTTGGCTGATTTCTTTTGATTTTCCCATGATGTCAAGCAAAGAGGCACTGAGTTTGAAGGTAGGCCTTGAAATGCATCCACAGGTACACCTCCAATTGACTCAAATGATGTCAATTAGCCTATCAGAAGCTTCTAAAGCCATGACATCATTTTCTGGAATTTTCCAAGCTGTTTAAAGGCACAGTCAACTTAGTGTATGTAAACTTCTGAACCACTGGAATTGTGATACAGTGAATTATAAGTGAAATAATCTGTCTGTAAACAATGCCCTAACCGACTTGTCCTAACCGACTTGCCGATGTCCTAACCGACTTGCCAAAACTAGAGTTAACAAGAAATTTGTGGAGTGGTTGAAAAACGAGTTTTAATGACTCCAACCTAAGTGTATGTAAACTTCCGACTTCAACTGTATATTAAGCTTTCCATGGGCAGTATATGTAGTTCTTGCTTTGTTGTTTATCAGACATTTATCTCTCACTTCCGTATCCCTCTGTCTGTAGATGATGAAGATGAGTATGAGGAGGTAGATGGGGGAAAGGCAGAGGCTGGAGTAGGAGGTGGAGCCTCAACAGCTGCCCCACTCCCATCCCCCGCCCCTTAACTCAGCCAACCACAGAGCACAGCCAAGCCTGCTGCCTCAACCTAACCATCAGACATGGCCCAGACAGAGATGGAGAGGAAGCGAGACATCCCACTCTCTCATTTTTTCTGGTTCATATAGAGTCAATGAACTAAGCAGACCAGACCCAGCTGCTAATGCATTGAAGCCTATGTGAGAGCCACCTCGTTAAGCAGACCGGAACTGATCCTATTTTTTTCCAGTGGTAAACGGCCTGAGAGGGACATCTTAATTTATCCACCATCTTTGGTCCAGACTCATAGATACTTCCTGCAAGAGTAGGATGAAGTTGCCCCTAGACATTGGTCTAATGTCAGTTTTGAGTTTTCCCTCATGGTTAAGGTTAGGATTGGGGGAGGCTAAGCTGATCCATGATCAGTGCCTATGGACAACATCTACCTGAAGCACACCTGCACAGGTGATAGACAGAGCCTTCTGTCAAAGCTGTGGCTGGATGCAGCTGGATGTGGACATGTTTTTTTCCCAATAGGAGTGCATTTCAGGAGTCAGGAAGTTCACTATAGGAAGACTTTTTAGCCTGATTAAATTGACGTCTGAGTTTACCTATTTATTTTATTTGTTAAAGAAATATGCTAACAAGGTAGTTTTTTTGTGGCTAATTTTAGTGTTCCTTCAGACTGCCGTTGTAGCGTTTTGTCTAAGCAGCAGTGTTGTGTTTCTTTAATGAAGTTGGCAAGATGCCACCGTCTGAACTACATCATTAGAGAATATCTCAAACAAGAACTTCCAAGAGATTTTTTTGCCTTTTATTGTTCTTTTTTTTAAATGAAAAAGTATAAAAATATATATATATTTGGTTACATTTTGAATTCACATAGGATAATAATATATACAGTACCTTCATAAAGTATTCACACCCCTTTTACTTTTTCCACATTTTGTTGTTACAAGGTGGGAATAAAATTGATTTAATTTTTGTCAATGATCTACATAAAACACTCTGTAATGTCAAAGTGAAAAATAAAATTAGAACATTTGTAAAATATTTATGAAAAATGTATGAGTCATGTTAGAATCACCTTGGCAGCAATTACAGCTGAGTCTTTCTGGGTACCTCTCTAAGAGCTTTCCACACCTGGATTATACAATATTAGCTTTTTTTTTAAACCCTTCAATCTCTGTGAAGTTGGTTGTTGATCATCGCTAGACAGCCATTTTAAAGTCTTGCTATAGATTTTCAAGCCGATTAAAGTCAAAACTGTAACTAGGCCACTCAGGAACATTCAATGTCGTCTTGGTAAGCAACTCCAGTGTATAATTGGCCTTGTGTTTTAGGATATTGTCCTGATAAGAGAATTTTCCTCCCAGTGTCTGTTGGAAAGCAGACTGGATCAGGTTTCCCTCTAGGATTTTCTCTGTGCTTAGTTCCATCCTGTTTATTTTTATACCTCCTAAAACTCCCTAGTTCTTGTTGATGACAAGCATACACATAACATGATGCAGCCACCACCTTGCTTGAAAATATGAAGAGTGGTACTTGGTGGTGTGTTGTGTTCAATTTGCCCCCAACATAATGCTTTGTATGCAGGACATAAAGTAAATTTCTTTGCAAAATTTTTTGCAGTTTTACTTTAGTGCCTTATTGCAAATAGGATGCATGTTTTGGAATATTTGTATTCTGTACAGGCTTCCTTCTTTGTACTCTGTCATTTAGGTTAGTATTGTGGAGTAACACAATGTTGTTAATCCATCCTCAGTTTTCTCCTATCACAGCCATTCAACTCTGTAACTGTTTAAACGTCACCATTGGCCTCATGGTGAAATCCCTGAGCGGTTTCCTTCCTCTCCGAGAACTGAGTTAGGAAGGACGCCTGTATCTTTGTAGTGACTGGGTGTATTGATACACCATCCAAAATGTAATAACTTCACCATGCTCAAAGGGATATTCAATGTCTGTTTTTTTTTTTTACCCATTTACCAATAGGTGCCCTTCTTTGCGAAGCTTTGGAAAAACCCGGTCTTTGTGGTTTGTGGAATCTGTGGAATCTGTGTTTGAAATTCACTTCTCGACTGAGCGACCTTAGATATAATTGTATGTGGGGGTACAGAGATGAGGTAGTCATTCAAAAATCATGTTAAACACTGTTATTGCACACAGAGTGAGTCCATGCAACTTATTATGTGACTTGTTAAGCAAATGTTTACTCCTGAACTTATTTAGGCTTACCATAACAAAGGGGTTGAATACTTATTGACTCAAGACATTTCACCTTTTCACTTTTGATACATTTTAAAAACGTCTAAAAACATTATTCCACTTTGACATGATGGTGTATTGTGTGTAGGCCAGTGACACAAAATCGAAATGTAATCTATTATAAATTCATGCTGTAACAACACAATGTGGAAAAAGTCAACGGGTGTGAATACTTTCTGAAGGCACTCTAGGTTTAATATATATGGCTAGGTTTTTCAATTACTGTAAGAGATGGCAAGCAGACTTTTCTCCTAAAAAATATAACTTTTCAAGAAGATATTTTGCCTGCATTTTGTCACAGTGTACATTATATTGCATGCACAAAGTGTGAGAATAAAACAACTTGTTTGTTCAGGTGTCCTTCTTCCTTTGTGCAGAAAATCGTAATGCACCATTGTCTTTACTGCCTCACTGTAGAGACTTTGTCTTCCAGCAGAGTATAGACCATTCGGGGCATGTGGGCCAAAGTCATTTCCGTTGGCCTCCAGCACCATTTCTCTATGAGGTATTTCCCTTATGCCTCCCCTTCTTAGCAGTAAACAGGCATTAGTTCACACATCTCACTGCCTCAGTTCAGCTAACGATGTCAGGGAGCTTATTGCGTAATCCAAATAGCTTCTTCCAGCCCAGTGGAGGGCGTGTGTGTGATGTGAATCTTGTGGTGGTGCTTTAACAATCCACACACCCGGATCCAGATCCATCATTTACTTATCTTGTCAATCACGTTTACAGAATGGTTTACTGTTCACAGAATGGTTCACTGTTTTCAGAATGGTTCACTGTTCACAGTATGGTTCACTGTTCACAGCATGGTTCACTGTTTACATAATGGTTCACTGTTCACAGCAGGGTTCACTGTTCACAGCATGGTTCACTGTTTTCAGAATGGTTCACTGTTCACAGCATGGTTCACTGTTCACGGCATGGTTCACTGTTCACAGCATGGTTCACTGTTCACAGCATGGTTCACTGTTTACATAATGGTTCACTGTTTACATAATGGTTCACTGTTCACAGCAGGGTTCACTGTTCACAGCAGGGTTCACTGTTCACAGCATGGTTCACTGTTCACAGCATGGTTCACTGTTCACAGCATGGTTCACTGTTTACATAATGATTCACTGTTCACATAATGGTTCACTGTTCACAGCATGGTTCACTGTTTACATAATGATTCACTGTTTACATAATGATTCACTGTTTACATAATGGTTCACTGTTTACATAATGATTCACTGTTTACATAATGGTTCACTGTTCACAGCAGGGTTCACTGTTCACAGCATGGTTCACTGTTCACAGCATGGTTCACTGTTCCCATAACGGTTCACTGTTCACAGCATGGTTCACTGTTTATAGCATGGTTCACTGTTCCCATAACGGTTCACTGTTCACAGCATGGTTCACTGTTTACAGCATGGTTCACTGTTCCCATAATGGTTCACTGTTCACAGCTTGGTTCACTGTTTACATAATGATTCACTGTTCCCATAATGGTTCACTGTTCACAGCATGGTTCACTGTTCCCATAACGGTTCACTGTTCACAGCAGGGTTCACTGTTTACAGCATGGTTCACTGCAACATTTACAACTTAGGCTCTGCACTGTAATGAGCCCCCTGTTGCTATGTAGGGCAGACAATAAGTCGAATGACTCACAGACACAGTTGTTTTGTTTATGTTGACACTACGGATCAAGGATCAGGGCACACAGACACGTGCCACTCTCATCTCACACAAGAAAGAGCTCATTTGGTGCCATAGAACAAGTTTCTGAGTTTTTGTTGTCTTGTCACTAACGAAGCAGTGGCTTGGACTGTGTAATGAGTGGCGCTCCTTCATAGAGGAGTGCTTTGAAACAGCTAGGTAGAGGAGGCTTGAATTGTAAGGAGGCTCCTTTGAGGCAATGGTCATCTCACTAACTCCTCTCAGCTTGTTATTTTGCTCACATTTCCAGTGATTCTCTGACTTTGATTCTAATGTAATTTTTTCTTTACCTTGTCTGGATCAATTTGGTGGCACAAATCATCAGTAGGCTAATATAAATGCAATAACAATAGTCATTTCACTGTATGGCTTTTTGTTTTGAATTCTGTATCCTTTTGTGTGAGTGTTTCAGACTTGTGGCAGCGAGCTGATCCTAAATCAGTTCAAGGACAGGAAAAACAAATTCTGTTTATCTTTATGATTAAGAGTAGACCTAATCTCTCTTTCTTTTTGGACTTTTTTCTCACTGCATGTCACATGGTATAGCGACTATTGCCGTTGGTTTGAAAAGGACAGGCGCTGCTTTTCAAAGCACATGCAATTAGACATCTGCAGGATTGAAAGAAACGCTCTTGCTCCATCCTCAAACTTTATGCTATTGCACGGACTACTGTAGGCTATACAGATAATCATGCTTAGTTTTTTTGCCAGACACTTCAGATCAGTGAAATGTTTGTGTGCAGTATTTATACAAAACCAAATTTAGATTCAAATGGCTAACTATATCGGCGATAAACTGTAGAATCTACAAATATCCACAGAGAAGTGCAAACAACTTTTCAGATTTTATTGAAAAATATAAGTATAAGATATTCTCTTGCACAACAAAAATGTACTGGTTGCTCATAAGTTTATTAACAAACTTAAATAACATAACATACAATAAAACTTCATTTCCTACGCCTATAAGATCTACCCAAAAAATATGTTCTTATCTTAAAGAGAGACAGAATCGTGTGTATTCTACAGTTTTGACGTAGAACTTTAACAACAATAGCCTAATACAAATTCATAGGACATACTTTATCTTGCATGATATAGGCTACAATCATAATTACAAGTAGCCTACAAGCCCATTTAGTCTCCACCGTCGGAGGTTAAAGCTATAAAATAAATAATTATAAACAAAGATGGAGAAGCAGCACTATGGTACAGAATATTGTGTGTTTTGTGCTAAATGTAAAAACAAATCTTTGGCGGATGGATGGATGTAGTTTTCATTTCCCGAAGATCTCCATCATTTTTCTGTTGCTATGGGCTTGTTGCTGTAACTGTTCAGCTCTGGACATCTCCATCATCTGTCGGAGCATGTGGAACGTAAGATCTAGAGATATCGGCGGATCATCGGACCTCCTCCCCCTCTCCATCGAGTCGTCGAGCTGGTTCGCGAAGCCGCTGATGAACCGGCTGATGTTCCCAACTTTGCCTTGTAGAAGACGCTGCGTCAGCTGGAGCTGCAAGGCTCTGTTGTAGACCGCTGGGGAGCCCTCTGGGTACATGCCTTTCGGTGCGGACGCAGCAGAGTTGCGGTTCCCGTTGCCCAGTCGGATGTAGTATTCCTCTCCGTGTCGCGTCAGGAGGGGAAGAGACTGTTGCTGCGCGTCGTGATGTGGAACGATGGCGCGCTGGACAGCGCCAGGGCTCTCGATAGCCCTACACTCATAGCGCGGTAAGAAAGCAATGAGCAGAACCACGGTGGTGACGAGTAAATTGAGCTTCATGTCAGGGGTTCAACGAGATCTGAGGAAGAAAGGAGACAATTAACTCCACGTCTCAATCATTATCATTTTTGTACAATACGTTGATGCGTAATTTGTTCGTAAAATTGAGAGGCATTCGTTGCATGCGATGAAGTTGCAGGATAATATAAACTACATGTGAATGCATGACTTAAGTTAAAGTTTTCAATTGTGATGAGAATACACTGTCTATCATTTTAAATTCCTGTCATCTCTACCATTATCAGACTAGGAATTTACAGCCAGAAATAAATTAAATAGAATATGTACATGCAAAGTAATCCATTTAGTGGTCCATAAATCCAGGGGTTGGTGAAACGTCCACAAAATCAAAACGAGATAGCAGAGAGGGAATATATGAGTTATGCGTGCATCTTTGAGTATCCATCAAGTTAATGTGGAAATCTATGAACAGCTTTCTATGTTGAGGAATAACATGTAATGGTACCTGCCAACACACAAATGAAAATAACATTTTAAAATGAAGTATGATCTATGCATGGACTTGTTGCCAGTATATATGGTCTCATACCTTCAGTTGAGTCGTTGTGTCCCTGGATTTTAGGTATTTGTTGAGAACTCTCTTCCACGAGTGATGGATCAAGAAATGTGTATAAGGAGTTCTTCAAATAAAGGACGGCAGTTTGTATTTATATAGCCAAGACCCGCGACAAGTGTCACGCTCTGAGCTCAGAGATTGCGTCTGCGCGGAGTTACATTGGTGTAACTTGAATGAACGCATCTGTGAAAGTCTGGGGTAGTTTGAATGAGATGAGTCATAAATGTTGGTTGTGTGCGTGTGTGTGTGTGTGTTTAGAATATAACATATTTTCCAACACGCACACAGGCTTGGATGCAGACATAATTATTTGTCCATAGTTGTTCTTTATCTCAGTGGCTGGTCTGTTCTACAAAAAGGAGACCTGTATTATGTCATGCACAAGTCGTGTTCAGAAAATGGACAGAATTGTAATTTTGGTGGTTCACTTCTCAAAATGATTCTCACTCAGACAATCAAATGCCAGACTTTGTGCCCTGAATTAGAAATTATAAATATATTTTGCTGAGACATTATTAATATTTATAACAGATTACCTCAGAGTACATTCTAAATTAATATAATTGTACTAATCAACTTCAAGAACAACAGATTGGTCTGAAATGCATTGTCCAATATTTCATGGCAATCCCTTAAAATGTCTTGAACAGAATGTTCGGAATGCTATAGGAGCTTACTAGCTCAACTTAAAAAAATATATATATATGGCCCTTTTCAAGCACTGTCTGTGGATTAGAGTTCCTCAACTTTTCTTAAGCATGATTACACACCAACATACACTGAATGGCCAGTTTATTTAATACACCACCCCATTCACAAAATGACAGTGAGTCACGTGGCTGTGGCTTGCGATATAAAGCAGGCAGACAGGCACCAAGGCATTCAGTTACTGTTTGATTGAACATTAGAATGGGTAAACGAGTGACCTAAGCGGCTTTGAGTGTGGTATAATCGTCGGTGGCAGGCGCACTGGTTCCAGTATCTCAGTAACGGCCGGCCTCCTGGACTTTTCACACGACAGTGTCTAGGGTTTACCGAGAATGGTGTGACAAACAAAAAAAAAAACAGTCAGCGGCAGTCCTGTGGGCAAAAACAGCTTGTTGATGATAGAGGTCGAAGGAGAATGGAATGAATTGTGCAAGCTAACAGGCTTGCACAATACTTAAACTTACATGCAAAATACCTGCTGTTAAATTAAAATGATTGGAAAGAATTATCCAAAGAGAGTGTAAAGTCTTATTAAGAGACAAACTTAATAAGATTAAGTGATAATAACCAAGCATTGTGTTTGTTACAAACAGGCAAATAATGGTTCAATAGCTCAGAGTGGACTGGTGGCGGTGGCTATTGAAGCAGACGACCACACCGGGTTCCACTCCTATTGGCTCCAGTGGGCACGCAATCACCAACACTGGACAATTGAGGAATGGAAAAACATAGCCTGGTCCGACGAATCCTGGTTCCAGTTGCGTCATGCTGATGGCAGAATCAGGATTTAGCATAAGTCTATGGCCCCATCCTGCCTGGTGTCAACAGTACAGGCTGGAGGTGGTGGTGTAATGGTGTGGGGAATGTTTTCCTGGCACACGTTAGTTCCCTTGATACCAATTGAGCAATATTTGAATGCCACACCTTGTAGAATCCATGCCCCGAAGAATTCAGGCTGTTTTGGAGACAAAGGGGGGTCCGACCTGGTACTAGATGGGTGTACCTAATAAACTGATGTAGATGTACACAATGTAAGCTAGTGAAGTCTAGTGAAAATCTACACACCCCTTGTACAGTCTTCACATTTTGCTGTCCTAAAATTAAATCTATAAAGGATTTCATTTTTTCCCTACAGATCACATTTTCAAAGTGAAAGAAAGTTATAGAACATTTCCCAAATTAACAGACAAAATTAAAAACAATGTATTGATTGCTCATGTCTTCACACCTCAGAGTTTATTCTTGGTGGCAGCATTTTTGGCAGCCGTTACAGCTATGAATAATTTTGATCCCTTTGTATATTCTTGTATTGTGGTGGCAGCATCATGTTATGGGTATGCTTGTCGTCGGCAGGGACTGGGGATTTTGTCAGGATCAAAAGAAACTTGAAAGGTATCACAGTGGTGAAGAAACAAAAGTGTATTCCTCAAACAGGGCCAGGCAAACGACAGGTCAAGGCAGGCAGGGGTCAATAATCCAGAGAGGGTGTAAGGTACAGGACAGCAGGCAGGCAGGCTCAGTGTCAGGTCAGGCAGAGGTCGGTAATCCAGAGTAGTGGGGCAAAGGTACAGGACGGCAGGCAGGTTCAGGGTCAGGACAGGCAGAAGGGTCAAAGCCGGCAAAAACTAGACAACAGGAACGTAGACAAGATAGGAGCAAGGGGGGAAACGCTGGTAGGTTCAACAAACAAAACGAACTGGCAACAGACAAACAGAGAACGCAGGTATAAATACACAGGGGATAATGGGGAAGATGGACGACACCTGGAGGGGGGTGGAGACAAGCACAAAGATAGGTGAAACAGATCAGGGCGTGACAAAAAGAGCAAAGCCCAGGTAAAAAGTTAGAGGAAAACCTGCCTCAGTCTTCTGAAAACCTAACCCTGGAATATAGTTTTATTTCCACAACACAGTTACACATATTTGAATGTCAAAGACACACCACAATGGCTTTCCAAGAGGTGTTGAGTGTTCCTGAACATCCATTCTTTGTCCTGATTAAAATCTGCGTAAATCTTTTTAGCCAAAATGTGAATTTTGCTGTCCATCAATGATTCCCAACCATATTTATGGAGGTTGAGTAGTTTTGACAAAAACACTAGATATATGTTCCCCTAAAAGTGCAAGGTGTGTTGGTAGAATCCTATTCAAAGTGATTCACAGCTGTAATGGCTGCCAAATGCGCTTCCATCAAGTATTAACTCTGGGGTTTGAAGACATCAATACAGTTAATATTTGATGGAAGCGCATTTGGCAGCCATTACAGCTGTGAATCATTTTGCTCCTTTCAAGTTTCTTTTGATCCTGACAAACTCCCCAGTCCCTGCCGACAACAAGCATACCCATAACATGATGCTGCCACCACAATACAAGAAAATACAAAGGGATCAAAATTATTCACAGCTGTAACGGCTGCCAAAAATGCTGCCACCAAGAATGAACTCTGAGGTGTGAAGACATGAGCAATCAATACATTGTTTTTAATTTTGATTATTAATTTGGAAAATCTAATAACTTTCTTTCACTTTGAAAATGTGGACTATGTTGTGTAGATCATTAGAGATTAAAACAAATAAAAAATAATTTAAAGGCAGCAAAATGGGAAGATTACAAGGGGTGTGTAGACTTTCAATAGCGACTATATGACCTGGTTCTTCTTAAGGTCTCCTGCATCATTTACTGTGGGTAGAAATAGCATACATGCTGCACTACAGAGCCATTCTCACCCAGCTCAACTAAGCAAAGACATTACTGTTTGTTAACGTTCTCCTAACCTTTCCAGCTGACCTGTCTTGCCTTCTGGAGGTGACCCTGCAAACGGGGCGGCAGGTAGCCTAGAGCGTTGGACTAGTAACCGAAGGGTTGCAAGATTGAATCCCTGAGCAGACAAGGTAAAAAACTGTTGTTCTGCCCCTGAACAAGGCAGATAACCCACTGTTCCTAGGCCGTCATTGAAAATAAGAATGTATTCATAACTGACTTGCCTAGTTAAATAAAAATATCTCAGTGTGTCAGAGATCAGAGAGATCAGTTCAGTTTACCAAGACCATCAATAGCATTTATCAATGACTCATTACTGCTGCACATCACTAGCTCTGTCATGCCTGCCAGACAAGCACCTGGCCCGGTGTGATGCTCTCAAGATGGAGCACTTGATCAAAGTTTCACACTGACTGCCATTAGAATCCCAATCAGCTTCATAGAGAGCACGGAGTAGAACTCCGCTGTTTCCATTCTCTGTCTGCTTAGGCCTCGCTTTGTTTCTGGTTCTTTCTTATCTCCGTTTCTCATTTTCTCTGCCAGTTTGTCGCTTTATATCTATCTATCTCCCCCCCTCTGTCCCTCTCTCTCTCTCCCACACACTCATAGATTTCTTTTAGTTCTGGTTCATAGTAGTTTTCTGGAAATGTAATCAGCATTGCAAAGGAAAAGGTGCAACACTCGCTCAGCATTAAAAATTCTATGTTTTATTTAAACAAAGTTAAAAAATGGACTCTGACGAAGGCCATTGTAGGCCGAAATGTTTTCTCTTTTAACCTTGCTTAAATAAATCATAAATGTTTTAATGGTGAGCGAGTGTTGCCCGTTTCCCTTCATAGTAATTTTCTATCATTTCTCTATTTCCATTAGAACCTTAATAGAAAATCCATCTTGCACTCCATCTTGAAAATCCATCTTACATCCCCACATTTTGAGAAAAGGACAATGTTCTATATACCATGTCTATCTCTCTCACATCATTCAGACGTCTTGGGTATGAAAAAGCAGGGAAAACAATATATCTGTGGTTTACAAGGAATCCTAGGGAATAATGCAATGAAATAACATGAAAGAAGTGGATTCTTCTCCAGAATATCTTAATGTTATTACATTTGATAACAGCATCCATCTTCTGACTAAGGTGACAGTCTGACAGCATAGCTGGAGAAAATGGGAGATGTGAGGATTTCCAGTTGCAGAGCGTGATTGCAAATTTAGCCATGATAAGCTGATTCAGGTGTCATATTGGTACATGGCTGGAACTAAATCCTGTACACCTGTAGTTATTCAGGACTGGATCTGTACACCCCTGCCTTAGAATAATGTAGAAGGATCCCAATCCCAACGTAGCTCTGTCCTCCCTCGTCTAAAAAATCTTAGCCGACTTGACTGACTATACATTTTAAATGTTGGTGTATGTAGTCCTGCTTAGGGGACCTCTGCGCCCTGCCAAGGAAAACATTGAAGGGAGTCACTGTCCCGTAGCATCTTCATCATACTACACTGTGTGTAATAGTGATTACCCCCCTCTCTCTCCATCTCCTTCCCCCCTCTCCTCCAGGAGCGGTGTCAGGTCCCATCATGAGAAGCACATGCTGTCCGACACAAATAGAACACACTACCATGTCAGACCGGGGGAGTGAGCGTTTTCGGTCACCTCACTGTCAAATCAACGCCCCGCTCAACCAATCACTAAATCGTGTGATGCAAAACAGGAAGGGCTCAAGGCCCGGATTATGGAATCACTAGCCATCCTTTTTTGTATTGTAGAATTAGACCCAACACAGTGATGAGGTCCTGTTATGAGAAAGTGAGACTGACAACAAGTAAATGACTATGCGAGACTGAGACACTGGCCCGCTGTAAGTCTGTGGAGAGCATCGGCTACAGTAAATGACCCATAGAGAGGACACTAATTCGCCATGGAAACAGATGTCCTTTAATTGATGACGTTTTGCTTTCATAATTGTAATGTGGAACAGCCTGCAGGTACATGCACTTATCTGTGGTGCCATGCTAATAACTGGATTACTAGATCTGCCACCCCTGGTACCAGCCAACGCATACCACATTTACTTAATGCAGTCAGTGTTGTGGTCGACTTGGAGGAACTCATCTCAATAAAGGAGGTGACAGTGGCCTTATGACTGTTAACAGGTCCTCCTCCCACTGCTTTTATATGAGGTGGCTAGGCCCAAGGGTCCCCAGAGGTAATGCCTGACATTAATGGGCAAAGCTCATGTGTCCAGGAAATATAGAGAGCAGTGATACGGCCTGGTTTAAAACAGGCAGTAATTGAATTCAGAGTGTATTCGAATGTATTCCTCCACTTTAACGAGGTACTAGAGGTGGGTGACACTGGTGGTGGACTCTGACATCTATTTTACAGAGGAGTGGGAAGACAAATAGGCCAAATGTTAGTGGTGAGACATTTACCTCCAAGTTGGTATTACTGCCAATGAATGGATCTTGGTTTATTTAATGACTAATATAAACAGTCCTAACTTGGCACAGCCAGGCTGTCATATGCAGGAACAAACTTAACTCATTGTCCTGTGTGTTTTTGTTTGTTTGTTTGTTAGTTATCCCTCTCTCTGTCATTTTAGCCTCTCCAGTATTTTTTACTTTTTACACATCAAGTCCCTGCTTTGTTTGGTTAATTACATGTACACTTGGTAAATGCTTAAAATAAATGAGTGACAGATACAATACTACGCATGTGTCCTTGAGGACAGGTAGATTAATTATGCACAGGTAGGCCAACTGATCAGCTGAATTAATTAGATATCAACTCCATGTTGTCTGTCAGTATCTGTTATATAGCACATTTAGAAAGTATTCAAACCCCTTGACTTATTTGACATTTTGATATGTTACAGCCTTATTCTAAAATGGATTAAATCGCTTACACACAATACCCCATGATGACAAAGCAAAAACAGGTTTTTAGAATTTTTTGCAAATAAAAAAATAAACAATAAAATTAAATATCTTATTTACATAAGTATTCAAACCCTTTACTTAGTACTTTGTTGAAGCAACTTTGGCAGTGATTACAGCCTCGAGTATTCTTCTCTGCAGATCATCTCAAGCTCTGTCAGGTTGGATGGGGAGCGTCGCTGCACAGCTATTTTCAGGTCTCTCCTGAGATGTTCGATCGGGTTTCAGTCCGGGCTCTAGCTAGGACATTCAAGGACATTCAGAGACTTATCCCGAAGCCACTCCTGCGTTGTCTTGGCTGTGTGCTTAGGATCGTTGTCCTATTGGTAGGTGAACCTTTGCCCCAGTCTGAGGTCCTGAGCACCCCAGTCTGAGGTCCTGAGAACAGGTTTTCATCAAGGATCTCTCTGTACTTTGCTCCATTCATCCTTCCCTCTATCCTGACTAGTCTCCCAGTCCCCAACGCTGAAAAACATCCCCACAGCATGATGCTGCCACCACAATGCTTCACCATAGGGATGGTGCCATTTTTCCTCCAGATGTGATGCTTGGCATTCAGGCCAAAGAGTTCAATCTTGGTTTCATCAGACCAGAGAATCTTGTTTCTCATGGTCTGAGAGTCCTTTAGATGCCTTTTGGCAAACTCCAAGCAGGCTGTCATGTGCCTTTTACTGAGGAGTGGCTTCCGTCTGGCCACTCTATCATAAAGGCCTGATTGGTGGAGTTCTGCAGAGATGGTTGTCCATCTGGATGGTTCTCCCATCTCCACAGAGGAACTCTGGAGCTCTGTCAGAGTGACCATCGGTTTCTTGGTCCCCTCCCTGACCAAGGCCCTTCTCCCCCGATTTCTCAGTTTGGCCAGGCGGCCAGCTCTAGGAAGAGCTCCAAACTTCTTCCATTTAAGAATGAAGGAAGCCACTGTGTTCTTGCGGACCTTCAATGCTGCAGATATCTTTTGGTGCCCTTCCCCAGATCTGTGCCTCAACATAATCCTGTCTCGGAGCTCTACGCACAATTCCTTCATGGCTTGGTTTTTGCTCTGACATGCACTGTCAACTGTGGGACCTTTGTATAGACAGGTATGTGCCTTTCCAAATCATGTCCAATCAATTGAATGTACCACAGGTGGACTCCAATCAAGTTGTAGAAACATCTCAAGGATGATCAATGGAAACAGAGACGTGTCTCTTTGATTTTCCCAGGGGATTGGTGGAGATCTCCAGTGATTCTAATAATGATAATAAGGATGTAAATAAAGCTTGATGATATGAATAGGGTGACATGCAGGTGGAGTGGGTGTGCCAACGTTGGAGTTATCCCCATCTCACTCCTGCTATGTGTGACAGGTTGAGATCGTTCCTCTTTTACTAAAAAGAAGGGCATCACTGTCTTCTATTACATGTTATACAGAGATACACCATCCCATCTGGTTTGCACTTAGTGGGACTATCATTTTTTTTTTTTCAACAGGACAATGACCCAAAACACACCTCCAGGGTGTGTAAGGGCTATTTGACCAAGAAGGAGAGTGATGGAGTGCTGCATCTGATGACCTGATCCACAATCACCCGACCTCAACCCAATTGAGATGGTTTGGAATGAGTTGGACTGCAGTGTGAAAGAAAAGCAGCCAACAAGTGCTCAGCATATGTAGGAACTCCTTCAAGACTGTTGGAAAAGCATTCCTCATGAAGCTGGTTGAGAGAATGGCAAGTGTGCGCAAAGCTGTCATCAAGCAAAGGGTGGCTACTTTGAAGAATCTCAAATATAAAATATATTTTGATTTGTTTAACACTTTTTTAGATACTACATGATTCCATATTTGTTATTTCATAGTTTTGATGTCTTCTACAATGTAGAAAATAGTAAAAAATAAAATAAAAAAATCCTGGAATAATTAAGTGTGTCCAAACTTTCGACTGGTACTGTATGTGTGGCTGCACATATCCTTCCCATGTGAATCTACGGCTCAAAATGTGGAGCATGGACGGGTTACTAGTTTGTTTTTTAAAAGATTTTCCCCCAAAATAGACATTTATCTATTGCTGGTCTTCCTCTTTTCGTCATTGTTCTGTGACTCCTGTTCAGCCACCCCAGAGTGGCTTCAGTCAGGCCTGTTTTCTGCCTCACAGCGGTGGGCAGTGGACTACTAATAATCTGATTTAGTCCTGGGACACTGAGTGTCTAATCTGGGTACGCATTCGCAGAGACTCGTTTGACTAGTGATGTCCGTGTCAAAGCATATCAACACCATTCAAATGAGATTGCTTTAATTCCTGTATTACATAACTTGTTTATTGATTTATTTCATAATATGGTAATCTTGTTATGAAAGGCTTGATAATACGACTTAAGCATTCACTGGAAGTGATTGTAGTTGATTTCTAAGTGTTTTTTCTGTTGACCATAACTGTTGCTTAGTCACTTTATTCCTAGTTATATGTACATATCTACCTCAATTACCTCGTACCCCTGCACATTGACTCGGTACTGGTGCCCTGTGTATATAGCCAAGTTATCATTACTCATTGTGTATTTGTTATTACTTTTATTATTGCGTGTTTTACTTTTCTATTAATTCTCTATTTTCTCTCTTGCTCTGTTGTTGGTAAAGGTCTGTAAGTAAGCATTTCACTGTTAGTCTACACCTGTTGTTTTACGAAGCATGTGATGAATAACATTTCATTTGACTTGATGTTTTTCACAGTTCTCAGTCTCCAAGGTGTATATGAGAATGTATATGAAGTGTTTGTGGAAAAAGAAAGATATTTCTCCTCCATCTGTTCCTGTGCTCCTCCATCATGTCTTGGTGAGGGCTGTCGATGCCGTGTGGCCTTTTCTATCCTACCCACAATGGAAGCTGCCTGCCACCATGTCTCAGTACCATTAGTGTTATCCAAGATCACGGGGGACCAGTACGGGAAAAAAATCTAATTAAATGTATGAAATGTATGCATTCACTACTGTAAGTCGCTCTGGATAAGAGCGTCTGCTAAATGACTAAAATGTAAATGTAAATTGGGACATCCCTAACCTAAATCCTTAACCTTAACCCCGACCCTAAACCTAACCTATTCCATAACCCTTACCTAACCCTTACTTAACCTTTTTAAATTTCAACGTCGATGGGTTTACGTCAGAGTTGGATGTCCCAATGATCCCGGATAGCAAGGATCCATCTCCGAACTTTGAGCCTTGAACCATGGAGTCTTTGTTTGATGACATCACAGTTTTAATCTTAATGCATTTCACTAATTCTGTTTAGGATTTGCACGTGTCGCCTCTTCCCATTATTTATCTTTCCAGGTTCTCGCTCTTGTGACTTAACCATGTTTGCCATCTCTGTTTGCTTCCATAAGAACAAACAGTGAATGCTGAGTTGAATCTGTAATAAGAGGACTTGAGGATGGCTGATAACTGCATCAGAGCTGGGATTGTTTTCTTACCAGCTGCAGTCCAATAGGACACCACTTGTCTTTCCACAGATATAGGATTTGTTTATCCTGCCTCAACCCTAACCTTGACCATAAAGGGGCCAATCATAACACTGACCACGTATCAGCCCTTGAGGCTTAGTAGCAAGTTTATTTGTCTCCTATGGCGCTTCCTGGGTCAGCTTTACTTAAGTAACACTTTTTGGCCATGAGTGGCCAAGACAATATCTAAGTGACATCAGAGGCTAAGTCCGTCTCACACTCATGAGGCGACCACAGATGCTTAGTGTCCCCTTCAGTCACAGAACATTTGCATAATTCCCATCAGTCTTTGCAGATGATTGCTCTGTGAGTATTTGTCCCACAGTACCCATAATGGTTGCACAACGCCATGTTACACAAGATGCTGCCCAGTGAGGAAAACAAGGACATATTTTTAGTACACGGTCAAAAGTCATTGTTGTTGAAAACAAAACTGCATTAAAAAAGTCAAATGAGTTTTGACCCAGTAACTTCATAGTTGAGCAGAATGCAGTAGGATTGCATGCTATTCCTTTAGGATCAGGTTTGATGACCACTGCCAAAGTAGGACAATCCATCCTGAGACCACAATCCTCTTTATCTCCATAAAGGTGTCATTGTAACTTCTGGTGGGTGATGCCAGTTATGCTTTTAACTGTTTTGGACAAAATGTGATCAAGCAAAAGGAGAATTTAAGAGTCACAATTGCCCATATAAAAGCTCAAAACAAAAGTGACCTTGATTGACACCATCCAGAAGAAAACCACACTAATAATAAACTGATTATGGCAGTAGGCCGAGTATTGCATTGGTTATGTAAACACCTTAGTCTGCTTATCTTAATCGGTGTACGGTCATAATCAAAGTAAGCATACGATGATTAAAACACCCGGTTTTCTGAGGAATCTTTCGAATTATTAGGACATGTAAACCCCTTAATCGCCCGAGTTTCAGCGGTGTATTTGATCTGCGCATGTGCTAGCACCAGCCGAGAAAGCGTCCCTCTAGCGCGAGTGAAGTGAGTTCGGGAACAACTGAAAGTATGCATCTTAGAAGTAGTTTTCACATACAAACGTTATTTATGTAAGAACTCAGAATCAAATAGGCTTCCCAAAAATAACATGTTGCAGTGGTAAAACGTTCATTTTGATTGAGATTTTCGGCATTCATCAAAGTCCCATCATGTAGCCTGATTTCAGATGTGTCCATGTAAACAGGATTATTAGGGAAATCGTTGTTCTTGCAAAGCATGTAAACGTTTTAATCGAACTATTATATTAATCTGACTGTCCACAATAATCATATTATTGTGTGCATGTAACTGTACTCAATCTAGTGCTGATCTTATTGTCACAGGTCTGACAAATACTCTTAATTATTGTGCATGTCTCTAACCATGTGCTCTTAATTGAGCGCTTGTTTATTGCTTGATTCATTGAGTAATGTGATGGGCTCCCTGTTTTTTCTGCCCCTTTATAACCCTTGTTCCACTGGTTGAGGTGTGGCTGTCCAGGGGAAAGTACAGGTGAGAGGTAAACTATATTTGTATGGAGGCTGTGGCAGAGCTTTTTTTGATTTTTTTTAAGCCATGGTTCTGCTAAGAGAAGTATTACTTGGTTGATGGAAGCCAAAATTCGGAGAGAAATAAATGAACCATTACCTGCCTCTGATTTTCCTTTCATGAATTTCCACTCAAGCCCATTCTCAAAGAACCTGTGTTATCTATGGTAAAACTGTCACTCCCTATGCTCTTGGTGTAATCCTGTCCCTCTCGGCCAGGGTGAGACATTATTATGTATCAAACGATATGATGGGTCCTCCTTTCTCTTTCCTTGTACGTAGAGATAGTATTATACTTCATTAAAGTCTTATGATGACACAGTGTACAACTTTCTCTCTTCCACTCCAGGTAAAATTTGAGGAAGGTGACATGTGGAAGGGTGTAAAAGACTGCAGAGCTACTTCTCTTCTCTAATTGCTGTTCGTTAACTCTGGGGTCGTCTGTTCGTTTTCTCTCTCTACCACAGTCTCTCTGTGATCATCTGAAGTTTAGTTTAATTTAGTAGGTTCCCCATTAGCTACTGTATATGCAGCAGCTACTCTTCCACATACAGTGCATTAAGAAAGTAATCAGACCCCTTGACTTTTAACACATTTTGTTACGTTACAGCCTTATTCTAAAATTGATTAAATCATTTTTTCCCTAATCAATCTACACACATTACCCCATAATGACAAAGCAAAAACTGAAATATCACATTTACATAAGTATTCAGACCCTTTACTCAGTACTTTGTTGAAGCACCTTTGGCAGCGAATACAGCCTTAAGTCTTCTTGGGTATGACGCTGCAAGCTTGGCACACCTGTATTTGGGGAGTTTCTCCCATTCTTCTCTGCAGATCCCCTCAAGTGCTGTCAGGTTGGAGGGGGAGCGTTGCTGCACAGCCATTATCAGGTCTCTCCAGAGATGTTTGATCGGGTTCAAGTCCGAGCTCTGGCTGAGCAACTCAAGGACATTCAGAGACTTGTCCCGAAGCCACTCCTGCATTGTCTTGGCTATGTGCTTAGGGTTGTTGTCCTGTTGGAAGGTGAACCTTCGCCCCAGTCTGAGGTTCTGAGCACTCTGGAGCAGGTTTTCATCAAGGATACATTGCTCTGTTCATCTTTCCATCGATCCTGATTAGTTTCCCAGTTCCTGCCACTGAAAAACAACCCCGCAGCATGATGCTGCCACCACCATGCTTCACCGTAGGGATGATGCCAGGTCTCCTCCAGACGTGACACTTGGCATTCAGACCAAAGAGTTAAATCTTCGTTTCATCAGACCAGAGAATCTTGTTTCTCAAGGTCTGAGAGTAATATAGGAGCCTTTTGGAAAACTCCAAGTGGGCCGTCATGTGCCTTTTATTGATGAGTGACTTCCTTCTAGCCACTACCATAAAGGCCTGATTGGTGGAGTGCTGCAGAGATGGTTGTCCTTCTGGAATGTTCTCCCATCTCCACAGAGGAACATTGGAGCTCTGTCAGAGTGAACATCGGATTCTTGGTCACCTCCCTGACCAAGGTCCTACTGCCCTGATTGCTCAGTTTGGCAGGGTGGCCAGCTCTAGGAAGAGTGTTGGTGTTTCCAAACTTCTTCCATTTAAGAATGATGGAGGCCACTGTGTTCTTGGGAATCTTCGATGCTGCAGAAATGTTTTGGTATCCTTCCCCAGATCTGTGCTTCAACACAATCCTGTGTCGGAGCTCTACGGACAATTTCTTTGACCTCATGGCTTGGTTTTTGCTCTGACATGCACTGTCAACTGTGGGACTTTATATAGACAGGTGTGTGCCTTTCGAAATCATGTCCTTTCAATTGAATTTACCACAGCTGGACTCCCAAGTTGTAGAAACATCTCAATGATAATCAATGGAAACAAGATGCAGATTAGCTCAATTTCGAGGCTCATAGCAAAGGGTCTGAATACTTACAGTTGATGTCGGAAGTTTACATACACTTAGGTTGGAGTCATTTAAACTCGTTTTTCAGCCACCACAAATTTCTTGTTAACAAACTATAGTTTTGGCAGTCGGTTAGGACATCGACAAGTCGGTTAGGGCAAGTTGGTTAGGACATTGTTTACAGACAGATTATTTAACTTATAATTCACTGTATCACAATTCCAGTGGGTCAGAAGTTTACATACACTGTGCCTTTAAACAGCTTGGAAAATTCCAGAAAATGATGTCATGGCTTTAGAAGCTTCTGATAGGCTAATTGACATTATTTGAGTCAATTGGAGGTGCACTTGTGGATGTATTTCAAGGCCTACCTTCAAACTCAGTGCCTCTTTGCTTGACATCATGGGAAAATCAAAAGAAATCAGCCAAGACCTCAGAAAGAAAATTGTAGACCTCCACAAGTCTGGTTCATCCTTGGGAGCAATTTCCAAACGCCTGAAGGTACCACGTTCATCTGTACAAACAATAGTACGCAAGTATAAACACCATGGGACCACGCAGCCGTCATACCGCTCAGGAAGGAGACGCGTTCTGTCTCTTAGAGATGAACGTACTTTGGTGCGAAAAGTGCAAATCAATCCCAGAACAACAGCAAAGGAGCTTGTGAAGATGCTGGAGGAAACAGGTACAAAAGTATCTATATCCACAGTAAAACGAGTCCTATATCGACATAACCTGAAAGGCCGCTCAGCAAGGAAGAAGCCACTGCTCCAAAACCACCATAAAAAAGCCAGACTATGGTTTGCAACTGCACATGGGGACAAAGATCGTACTTTTTGGAGAAATGTCCTCTGGTCTGATGAAACAAAAATAGAACTGTTTTGCCATAATGACCATCGTTATGTTTGGAGGAAAAAGGGGGAGGCTTGCAAACCGAAGAAAACCATCCCAACCGTGAAGCACGGGGCTGGCAGCATCTTGCTGTGGGGGTGCTTTGCTGCAGGAGGAACTGGTGCACTTCACAAAATAGATAGCATCATGAGGGAGTAAAATTATGTGGATATATTGAAGCAACATCTCAAGAAGTTATTAAAGCTTGGTCGCAAATGGGTCTTCCAAATGGGCAATGACCCCAAGCATACTTGCAAAATGGCTTAAGGACAACAAAGTCAAGATATTGGAGCGGCCATCACAAAGCTCTGACCTCAATCCAATAAAAAATGTGTGGGTAGAACCGAAAAAGTGTGTGCGAGCAAGGAGGCCTACAAACCTGACTCAGTTACACCAGCTCTGTCAGGAGGAATGGGCCAAAATTCACCCAACTTATTGTGGGAAGCTTGTCGAAGGCTACCAAAAACGTTTGACCCAAGTTAAACAATTTAAAGGCAATGCTACCAAATACTAATTGAGTGTATGTAAACTTCTGACCCACTGGGAATGTGATGAAAGAAATAAAAGCTGAAATAAACCATTGTCTGTACTATTATTCTGACATTTCACATTCTTAAAATAAAGTGGTGATCCTAACTGACCTAAGACAGGGAAATGTCAGGAATTGTGAAAAACTGAGTTTTAATGTATTTGGCTAAGGTCTATGTAAACGTCTGACTTCAACTTTATGGAAATAAACTATTTCTGATTTTGCTTTGTCATTATGGGGTATTGTGTGTAGACTGATGAGGGAAAACAATTTTTTAATCCATTTTAGAACAAGGCTGTAACGTAACAAAATGTGGAAAAGGGGAAAGGGTCTGAATACTTCCCGAATGCATTGTAAATTTACAAATGAATGACAAAGTACAGAACAGTTATTGACAAGAACAAGAACCACATAAGAGTTATATATTTGAAAGACACCAAGAGACAAAAATACTATTTACACACTGGTATACAGTACAGTTAAATTAGATCTTTAGAAATAGGGGAGGCGCTGTGATACAAGATGTTTTCTGAACTAAACTTGCATTTTGCCTGAGTAACCTCTGGTGTCAGAGCATTCCATGATGACATGGCTCTATACATAACTGAGCGATGCATTAAATCTGCTTTTGGTTTGGGTACAGTAAAGAAACTCGTGTGTCTGGTGGGGTATGTCTATTTGAAAGTGTATTCAAATGTTTCTTAAAGAGACTAGAAGAGAAGTAGTCCATTTCTCCTCGACCATGAAAGACTACCATGCATGTTGTTGATGTTAGTTAACTGTGTGCCGTTAAGGGAAAGGCGTGCTGCTTTGTTTTGAGCCAGTTGCAGCTTAGCAAGGTCTTTCTTTGCTCCGCCTGACCATATTACTGGACGGTAATCAAGATGGGACTAAATCAGAGATTGAACAACTAGAACTAGTACAGTTGTTCTTTGTGTCAAAAACACAAAACATATTTTTATAACAGACACACCTTTCCACTACTTTGTCAATATGACTTGACCATGATAACTGACCAACCAATGTCACTCCTAGGAGTTCAGCTTCTTCAACTTGTTCAATGTCACATCCTTTATAAACAACTCCAGTTGAGGTTTAGGTCTAACATAATGCTTTGAACCAAATACAATGCTTTTAATTTGAGATTAATTTAAAACCAATGTATTGTGAATTACCCATTCTGACACTGACTGGAACTCCTTGCTGAGAGTCGGAGCTCACTGGCTGTAGGTGCTGATGTGTAAAGTGTGCAATCATCAGCGTACATAGTCATTTTAGCTTCTTGTAAGACAAGAGGCAAATAGAGAAGAGTAACAGCCCAAGGCAACTGCCCGAAGGGACACGGCACTGTACATATCTGATGTTAGAGAAGCTTCCATTGAAGTACACTCTCTGTGTTGTATTGTATAACTCTCCAACCTTGAGATGGCAGGAGATGTAAAGACATAACAAGTGACTTTTTTTCAATAACATTATGATCAATAACATCAAAGGCTGTACTGAAATCTAACAATACAGCTCCATCATCTTATTATCCAGTTATTTTAGCCAATCATCAGTCATCTGAGTCAGTGCAGTGCAAGTTGAGTACCCTTCTCTATGTGCATGCTGAAAGTCAGTAGTTAACTTGTTCTTTGAAAAATAGCATTGTATTTGTTCGAACACAATTTTCTCCATCAGTTTACTAAGAACAGGCAGCAAACTGATTGGTCGGCTGTTAGAGCCAGCAAATGGTGCTTTACTATTTTTAGGTAGTGGAATTACTTTAGATTCCTTCCACAACTGTGGACACACACACATTCCTTTAGGCTTCGGTTAATGACATGGCAAATAGGGGTGGCAATACAGTCTACTACCATTCTCAATAGTTTCCCATCTTGGTTGTCTATACCTAGTCGTGTATCATAATTGATGGATAACAATTGTTTTTCCACCTCTTCCACACATACTTGACCAAATTCAAAACAGCAATACTTCTCTTTAATTATTAGATCTTCAATACCCACATACAGTATGATGGCTCACTGTTCAATGTCATGTTATTTCTCCGCTTTTCAACTTTACCAGTGGTTACTGAAATGATTGGCTCTATTAAAGGTTTTGTTATAAATTACCCATAAACTTCAATGAACGATGGAGATGAATTGTGTTTTCTGCCCATATTTATCCATTGTTTTTTCAGCTAAGCAGCCTGACTTTGACTAGGTACTGGTAACCCCTGTATATAGCCTCGTTATTGTTATGCACATTTCCTGTGTTACTTCTTGATTGATTACATTTTTTAAATGTAGTTTATTTAGTAAATATTTTCTTAACTCTATTTCTTTAACTGCATTGTTGGTTAAAGTCTTATAAATAAGCATTTCACGGTAAGGTCTACACCTGTTGTATTTGGCGCATGTGACAAATACAATTTGATTTAATGATCAGTCAAGGGACATGGTTGGTTGCATTCTGGATAATTGTAATAAAGACTGTCATTTGTGTATCAGGTAAAGAGTATATGATGAAATGTGGAGCTCAGTTCTATTTTTATTGAATGGCTGAGCTTTACTATGGGCCAGAGGTGGGAACAAGTCACTATTATTCGAGTCACAAGGTTCGAGTCTCAAGTCGAGTCCCAAGTTGAACGGGTCCAAAATCGAGTCAAGTCCAAGTCGTGCATTCTAAGACCAAGTCCAGTCAAGTCACAAACACCATATCATACAAAATATACAAGTAGATTCACCAAATATACATGGGCAATAGCTCAAAAGAAATAACCTCTGTATCAGGCTTAACCTGTCCTATCTGAACGGACACTGGTAGAGGGCAAGAGTGTACAGCCTCCCCTTGAGAAACCAAATCGAATCTGTCAAACAGAGGAGCTCAAACAGGTAGGCCTACATAATATAAGCACCAAATTGGCAATTACAACCAATAAACTGGTTATTCTACAATGTAAAAGGCAATTTCCACGTCTATTGTTACATTGCTACATTCGTCTTAATCAGACTTAATGATTATTAATGATATTTCAACACCATGCATACATGGAACAATCTGTCACGCCCTGGCCATAGAGAGGGTTTTGGTTCTCTATTTTTGATTAGGCCGGGTGTGACTAGGGTGGGCGTTCTATGTACCTTTTTCTATGTTGGTGTATTACTTTGTTTAGGCCGTGTATGGCTCTCAATCAGGAACAGCTGTAGATCGTTGTTGCTGATTGAGAGTCATACATAGGCAGCCTGTTTTTCCTTTGGGGTTTGTGGGGGAATGTTTTCTGTTTAGTTTTGTAACCTGACAGAACTGTTGCTGGTCGTTTTTGGTTTATTTTGTAAGTGTTCATTCGATCCATTAAAATCTTTCAAGATGAACACATCCTCCGCTGCACCTTGGTCTCATTTTGACAACGGCCGTTACAACAATCATTTTGTCTTACTCAACGTTTTTTTATTTATTTTATTTCACCTTTATTTAACCAGGTAGGCCAGTTGAAAACAAATTTTCATTTACAACTGCGACCTGGCCAAGATAAAGCAAAGCAGTGCGACAAAAACAACAACACAGAGTTACACATAAACAAACGTACAGTCAATAACACAAAAAAGAAAAATATAAAAATCTATGTACAGTGTGTGCAAATGTAGAAGTGTAGGGAGGTTGGCAATTAATAGGCCATAGAGGCGAAATCATTACAATTTAGCATTAATACTTGAGTGATAGATGTGCAGATGATGATGTGCAAGTAGAGATACTGGGGTGCAAAAGAGCAAGAGGGTAAGTAATAATATGGGGATGGGGTAATTGGGTGGGCTATTAACAGATTGGCTGTGTACAGGTACAGTGATCGGTAAACTGCTCTGACAGCTGATGCTTAAAGTCAGAGAGGGAGATATAAGACTGCAGCTTCAGAGATTTTTGCAATTCGTTCAAGTCATTGGCAGTAGAGAACTGGAAGGAAAGGCGGCCAAAGGAAGTGTTGGCTTTGGGGATGATCAGTGCAATATACCGACTGGAGCGAGTGCTACAGTGATCAGTGGCTGAGATAAGGCGGAGCTTTACCTAGCAAAGACTTATAGACGACCTGGAGCCAGTGGGTTTGGCGACTGATATGTAGTGAGGGCCAACCAACGAGAGCATACAGGTCGCAGTGGTGGGTAGTATATGGGGCTTTGGTGACAAAACGGATGGCCCTGTGATAGACTACATCCTGTTTGCTGAGTAGAGTGTTGGGGCTATTTTGTAAATGACATTGCCGAAGTCAAGGATCGGTAGGATAGTCAGTTTTACGAGGGTATGTTTGGCAGCATGAGTGAAGGAGGCTTTGTTGCGAAATTGGAAGCCGATTCTAGATTTAATTTTGAATTGGAGAATTGAATTGAATTGCTGCCCCATTGCTGGTGAGCTTGTAAAGTAAACAGTTAATATTTTTCATCACCAAACAATTATTGGAGCTGCAAGTTTTTTATTATGGCAATCCTCTCTCCATACAATTTGCATTTGTGCTGCACCCAGTCCTATAGCAGTACAGCAAATCAGCAACATGTTCGCTAGCTCACCCGACCTGTATTGATTGACAGTCTGCTGGTCCAATCAGAGTCCCGAGTGTGTTTTCCAAACCAATCTTTTTTTGCAAGGGCAATGCTGCGGCTACTGTCTCTGGCTGCGTGTAGAGTATTCCATGTAGACTGTGCCAAAAAATGAGTGACACAACGTTACAAAACCTGGCCAGATAATTTCAAGTCCATGTCATGTGTCAAGTTATTTTATTTTCTATCAAGTCGAGTCTAAAGTCATCATATTTGTGACTTGAGTCAGACTCGAGTCCAAGTCATTTGACTAGAGTCCACCACTCTGCTATGGCCTACTAGGTTCCAGCCTAGCATCAATCACTTAAATTAGCCAAATAAAACGAATGTCATCACTCAGATGACTGAGATATGAAAATATAAATCTTCGAAGCTTCCTTCACTTTAAATTAACTTTGGATCTGTTCCTGAAGGAGTGAGAGAGGGGGGGCATGAAAAAGAGAGAGAGTAAGAGAGAAATCAAATTGGTCACATACACATGGTTAGCAGATGTTATTGCGAGTGTAGTGAAATGCTTGTTCTTTAGTTCCGACAGTGCAGTAATATCTAACAAGTAATTAACAATTCCACAACAACTGCCCAAGTAAAGGGATGGAATAAGAATATATACATATAAATATATGGATGAGCGATGACCAAGCGGCATAGGCAAGATGCAATAGATGCTATTAAATACAGTATATACATATGAGATGAGTAATGCAAGAAATGTAAACATTATTAAAGTGGCATTATTAAGGTGGCCAATGATTTCAAGTCTGTATGTAGGCAGCAGCCTCTCTGTGTTCGTGATGGCTGTTTAACAGTCTGATGGCATTGAGATAGAAGCTGTTTTTCATTGGGTGTCGTAGGTGTCCTGGAGGGCAGGTAGTTTGCCCCCGGTGATGCGTTTTGCAGACCGCACCACCCTCTGGAGAGCCTTGCGGTTGTGGGTGGTACAGTTGCCGTACCAGGTGGTGATACAGCCCGACAGGATGCTCTCAATTGTGCATCTGTAAAGGTTTGTGAGGGTTTTAGGTGACAAGCCAAATTTCTTCAGCCTCCTGCGGTTGAAGAAGCGCTGTTGCGCCTTCTTCACCACACTGTCTGTGTGGGTGGACCACTTCAGTTTGTCTGTGATGTATCCGCCGAGGAACTTAAAACTTTCCACCTTCTTCACTGCTGTCCCGTCGATGTGGATAGGGGGGTGCTCCCTCTGCTGTTTCCGGACGTCCACGACCATCTCCTTTGTTTTGTTGACGTTGAGTGAGAGGTCGTTTTCCCGACACCACACTCCAAGTGCCCTCACCTCCTCCCTGTAGGCTGTCTCGTCGTTGTTGGTAATCAAGCCCACTGCTGTTGTGTCGTCTGCCAACTTGAGTTTGAGGCGTGCATGGCCACGCAGTCATGGGTGAATAGGGAGTACAAGAGGGGGCTGAGCACGCACCCTTGTGTGGCCCCAGTGTTGAGGATCAGCGATGTGGAGATGTTGTTTCCTACCTTCACCACCTGGGGGCGGCCCGTCAGGAAGTCCAAGACCCAATTGCACAGGGCGGGGTTGAGACCCAGGGCCTCAAGCTTAATAATGAGCTTGGAGGGTACTATGGTGTTGAATGCTGAGCTGTAGTCAATGAACAGCATTCTTACATAGGTATTCCTCTTGTCCAGATGGGATAGGGCAGTGCGCAGAGTGATGGCGATTGCGTCGTCTGTGGATCTATTGGGGCGGTATGCAAATTGAAGTGGGTCTAGAGTCACAGGTAAGCTGGAGGTGATATGATCCTTGACTGGTCTCTCAAAGCACTTCATGATGACAGAAGTGAGTGCTAAGGGGCAATAGTAATTTAGTTCAGTTACCTTTGCCTTCTTGGGTACAGGAACAATGGTGGCCATCTTGAAGCATGTGAGGACAGCAGACTGGGATAGGGAGAGATTGAATATGTCTGTAAACACACCAGCCAACTGGTCTGCGCATGCTCTGAGGATGCATGAGAGAGAGAAAGATAGAGAGTCAACAAGTGAGAGAGGGGAATAGCGAGAGAGGGAAAGAGAGGAAGGGGTCAAGAGAGCAGACCGTCAGAGAAACAGTGGACTGTTTATTTTTCACCTGTTAGAAGTCGTCAATGTAAGTGATTGCCAGACACTACAGTGACATCTTGTTCTGGGCTGAGTGACATAGAATGTCGATAGGGGTAAATGTCACCAAGGTTGAAGGTGTCTACATGTCAGACTTCATCAGTTAAATGATTCATACTCCTCTGCAGATCATGTGATGAAAAGTGTTAATGCAGTTTAGAGGCAACAAGTGCAACCAGGGAAATAGAGAGGTAAAGTATTAAACGATAGTATATTAGTGTGTAGGCATATTAAACAATAGTATATTAGTGTGTAGGCATATTAAACAATAGTATATTAGTGTGTAGGCATATTAAATTATAGTATATTAGTGTGTAGGCATATTAAACGATAGTATATTCGTGTGTAAGCATATTAAACAATAGTATATTTGTGTGTAGGCATATTAAATTATAGTATATTCGCGTGTATGTCACGTCCTGACCATAGAAAGATGTTATTTTCTATGGTAGAGTAGGTCAGGGCGTGACAGGGGGGTTTTTCTATGTTTTCTATTTCTATGTTTTCAGGTTCTAGTTTTGTATTTCTATGTTGTGGTTTTGTTTGGGATGATCTCCAATTAGAGGCAGCTGGTCCTCGTTGTCTCTAATTGGAGATCATACTTAAGTAGGGTTTTTTTCCACCTGGGTTTGTGGGAGATTGTTTTTTTGAGTAGTGTATGTTTGAACTCTGCGTCACGGTTTGTTGTTTTGTTCTTTAGTTTATGTTTATGTATCGCATAGTTTCACAGTGTAAATAAAATGTGGAACGACACACACGCTGCACTTTGGTCCGCTTCTCCTTACGACAACCGTGACAGTGTAGGCATATTAAACGATAGTATATTCGTGTGTAGGCATATTAAACAATAGTATATTAGTGTGTAGGCATATTAAACAATAGTATATTAGTGTGTAGGCATATTAAACAATAGTATATTAGTGTGTAGGCATATTAAACTATAGTATATTAGTGTGTAGGCATATTAAACGATAGATTAGTGTGTAGGCATATTAAACGATAGTATATTAGTGTGTAGGCATATTAAACAATAGTATATTAGTGTGTAGGCATATTAAACAATAGTATATTAGTGTGTAGGCATATTAAACGATAGTATATTAGTGTGTAGGCATATTAAACAATAGTATTTTAGTGTTTAGGCATATTAAATGATAGTATATTCGTGTGTAAGCATATTAAACAATAGTATATTTGTGTGTAGGCATATTAAATTATAGTATATTCGTGTGTAAGCATATTAAACAATAGTATATTTGTGTGTATGTCACGACTGATTTGGACTGGCGGATAGGCGGAATCAAATGCAGGAGACAGAGGTGCTGGAGGTGAGTGTCTTTTAATATAACTGACACAAACGCCGAAAAACACAGGGCGCTATACAAAGTTCCAGTATTTTGAACTGCGCCCATAAAACACAAACTATAATTACAATGCGCAAGGAGCGCAGCCGGTAAGTCGCTCGACAAAACTGTCGGTAACACAATGTAGACAATAAACAATCCCGCACAAAATCCCAACTGAAAAACACACATTAAATAAGTCCCCACTAATGACATACACAAAACAGGTGCGGAACAGACAGACAAAACTAAACGACACAGAAACAATGATCGGTGGCAGCTAATAGGCCGGCGACGACGACCGCCGAGCGCCGCCCGACCGAGGAGGGGCGCCACTCTCGTTGGAACCTGTGACAGTACCCCTCCCCTGACGCGCGGCTCCAGCCGCGCGCCGACGCCGGCCTCGGGGACGGCCCGGAGGGCGAGGCGCCGGCCGATCCGGTCGGCGACGGTGGAAGTCCAGCAGCATAGAGGGGTCCAGAACGTCCGCCGCCGGAACCCAGCACCTCTCCTCCGGACCGTACCCCTCCCAGTCCACGAGGTACTGCAGGCCCCCTATCCGACGTCGGGAGTCCAGGATGGCTCGGACTGTGTACGCCGGGCTCCCCCCGATGTCCAGGGGGGGCGGGGGGGCCTCCAGCACCTCACTGTCCTGCAGCGGACCAGCTACCACCGGCCTGAGGAGAGACACATGAAACGAGGGGTTAATACGGTAATACGAAGGAAGTTGTAACCTGTAACACACCTCGTTTATCCTCCTCAGGACTTTGAACGGCCCCACAAACCGCGGACCCAGCTTCCGGCAGGGCAGGCGGAGAGGCAGGTTCCGGGTCGAGAGCCAGACTCTATCCCCCGGGTTAAACACGGGGGCGTCACTGCGGTGGCGGTCAGCGCTCTCCTTGTGCCGTTCGCTCGCCCTCCTTAAACATTCCTGGACCGTGCTCCAGGTCTCCTGAGAGCGCTTCACCCATGCCTCCACCGCAGGAGCCTCTGTCTGGCTCTGTTGCCATGGCACCAGGACCGGCTGATAACCCAGCACCACCTGGAAGGGTGACAGATTAGTGGAGGAGTGGCGCTGAGAGTTCTGGGCCATCTCAGCCCATGGCACGAACTGCGCCCACTCCCCTGGCCGGTCCTGGCAATACGACCGCAGGAACCTGCCCACATCCTGGTTGATGCGCTCTACCTGCCCATTACTCTCGGGGTGGAACCCCGAGGTCAGGCTGACCGAGACCCCCAGCCTCTCCATAAACGATTTCCATACCCTGGATGTAAACTGGGGACCCCGATCAGATACGATGTCCTCGGGCACCCCATAGTGCCGGAAGACGTGAGTGAACAGGGCCTCCGCGGTCTGCAGG
The DNA here is from genome assembly GCF_901001165.1 of Salmo trutta. Classification (NCBI taxonomy): domain Eukaryota; kingdom Metazoa; phylum Chordata; class Actinopteri; order Salmoniformes; family Salmonidae; genus Salmo; species Salmo trutta. The sequence continues at coordinate 14,721,950 of NC_042962.1, forward strand.
GCCGTAGGAAGACCGGGCAAAGGGAGCAGACGGCAGGACTTAGAGAACCTGTCCACAACGACCAGGATCGCCGTGTTCCCCTGAGACGGCGGGAGATCCGTAAGGAAATCCACCGAGAGGTGAGTCCATGGCCGCTGTGGAACAGGGAGGGGCTGTAATTTCCCTCGAGGTAGGTGCCTAGGAGCCTTACACTGAGCGCATACTGAACAGGACGAGACATAACGCCGGACATCCTCAGCCAAGGTGGGCCACCAGTACCTCCCCTTCAGGCCCCGCACTGTCCGTTCCACCCCAGGATGACCCGAGGAGGGTAGAGTATGGGACCATCGGATCAGGCGATCGCGAACACCAAGCGGAACGTATTTCAGGCCCACGGGACACTGCGGTGGAGTAGGTTCTGACCGACCCGCCCGCTCGATGTCCGCATCCACCTCCCATACCACCGGTGCCACCAGACAGGAGGCGGGAAGTATGGGAGTAGGATCGATGGTCCGCTCCTCGGTGTCGTAGAGACGCGACAGTGCGTCAGCCTTCCGGTTCCGGGAACCTGGAATGTACGAGAGAGTGAAGTTAAACCTCGTGAAAAACATGGCCCACCTTGCCTGACGGGGATTAAGCCTCCTCGCTGCCCGAATATACTCCAGGTTACGGTGGTCGGTCCAGATGAGAAAAGGGTGACGTGCCCCCTCAAGCCAATGTCTCCACACCGTCAAAGCCCTGACCACGGCTAACAGCTCCCGGTCCCCCACATCATAATTGCGCTCCGCCGGGCTCAGCTTCTTAGAAAAGAACGCGCATGGGCGGAGCTTCGGTGGAACGCCCGAACGCTGCGAAAGCACAGCTCCTACCCCAGCCTCGGACGCGTCCACCTCCACTATAAATGGCAAAGAGGGGTCCGGATGCGCCAGGACAGGTGCATTGGTGAACAGAACCTTCAGACGATGGAAGGCTCTGTCCGCCTCTGCTGACCATCGTAGCCGCACCGGCCCCCCTTTCATCAGTGAGGTAATGGGAGCTGCCACCTGGCCAAAACCCCGGATAAACCTCCGATAATAATTAGCGAACCCCAAGAACCGCTGCACCTCCTTCACAGTGGCTGGGGTTGGCCAATTACGCACAGCCGTCACGCGGTCACACTCCACCTCCACCCCCGAGGTGGAAATGCGATATCCTAGAAATGAGACGGCTCTTTTGAAGAACTCACATTTCTCAGCCTTGACGTATAGGTTATGCTCCAGCAGCCGCCCAAGCACTCTACGCACCAGGGACACATGCTCGGCGCGTGTGGCGGAGCAGATCAGGATGTCATCGATGTACACCACCACACCCTGCCCGAGCATGTCCCTAAGGACCTCGTCCACAAAGGATTGGAAGACAGCGGGAGCATTCTTTAACCCATACGGCATGACGAGGTACTCATAATGGCCCGATGTGGTACTAAATGCGGTTTTCCACTCGTCTCCATCTCGGATACGCACCAAGTTATACGCACTCCTGAGATCCAATTTCGTGAAGAAGCGCGCCCCGTGAAATGACTCCACTGCCGTAGCAATGAGAGGTAGCGGGTAACTGAAACCCACTGTGATAGCATTTAGACCTCTATAGTCAATGCACGGGCGCAGACCTCCCTCCTTCTTCTTCACGAAAAAGAAGCTCGAGGAGACGGGGGATTTAGAGGGCCGAATGTATCCCTGTCTCAAGGACTCAGTGACGTATGTATCCATAGCCACTGTCTCCTCCTGAGACAGAGGATACACGTGACTCCTCGGAAGGGTCGCGTCGGCCTGGAGGTTTATCGCACAATCCCCTCGTCGATGGGGTGGTAATAGAGTCGCCTTCGTCTTACTGAAGGCGATAGCCAAATCGGCATACTCTGAGGGAATGTGCACGGTGGAGACTTGGTCTGGACTCTCCACCGTAGTCGCACCGATGGAAACTCCTATGCACCTACCTGAGCACTCCCTCGACCACCCCGTAAGAGCCCTCTGTCTCCACGAAATCTGGGGGTTGTGTGTGGCTAGCCAGGGGATTCCCAGTACCACTGGGAACGCTGGGGAGTCAATGATGAACAGGCTGATACGCTCCACATGACCCCCCCACGTCTGCATAACCAGTGGCACGGTGACCTCCCCTACTTGGCCTGACCCTAGCGGTCGACTATCTAGGGCGTGCACAGGGAAGGGGTGGTCCAGCTGAACCCGGGGAATCCCTAACCTCTCAGCTAACCCATGGTCCATAAAACTCCCAGCTGCACCTGAATCGACTAGCGCCTTATACTGGAAGTGAGGGGAAAAATTAGGAAAACAAACGGAGGTGTACAAGTGGTCGACAGGGGGCTCTGGGTGTGGTTGGTGCGGACTCACCTGGGGGGCCGAAGCAGTGCTCTGCCTGCCCTCCGAACTCCCGGAGGGACCTCTCCAGCACCGGTCCACAGTGTGTCCTCTGCGTCCACATCGGGTGCAGGAGAGACCCCCACCTCCGGTCCTCCTCGGTGCAGCCCCCCCTATCTCCATGGGCTGTGGAGCGGGAGGACTGGTAGGTGGAACGAACAGGCCCCGACTGGAACGTCCCCGGGCAGCCAGCAGGTTGTCCAATCTAATGGACAAATCCACCAGTTGGTCCAGAGTGGAGGTGTTGTCCCTACATGCCAGCTCCCAGCGGACGTCCTCACGAAGGCTGCACCTATAGTGGTCTATTAGGGCCCGCTCGTTCCACCCCGATCCAGCGGCGAGAGTCCGGAATTCCAACGCGAAATCCTGAGCGGTCCTCGTCTCCTGTCTCAAATGGAATAGGAGCTCACCCGCCGCCCTGCCCTCCGGGGGATGATCGAAAACCGCCCGGAAGCGGCGGGTGAACTCAGGGTAGTCACCCCGGGCCGAGTCTGGACCATCCCAGACCGCATTGGCCCATTCCAGGGCTCGACCCGTGAGACACGAGACGAGGACGCTCACCCTCTCTTCGTCGGAGGGAGGTGGGCGGACGGTCGCCAGGTACAGTTCCAATTGGAGGAGGAACCCCTTGCACCCAGCGGCCGTCCCATCGAACTCCCTGGGAGGTGAAATCCGGATCCCGCTGGCACCCGCTTCAGTGGATGTAGGTAGGGGCGCAGGGTGAGGGACCGGAACTGGTCCTGCTGGGGAGGCACTTCTCTCCCATCTCTCCAACCGGGCCAACACCTGATCCATGGCCGAGCCTAGGCGGTGGAGGAGGCCGGCATGCTGGGAGACCTGCTCAGCCATGGATGGCGCTTCTGCTCCTGCTGACTCCATCAGTTTTTTGGTGCGGGATTCTGTCACGACTGATTTGGACTGGCGGATAGGCGGAATCAAATGCAGGAGACAGAGGTGCTGGAGGTGAGTGTCTTTTAATATAACTGACACAAACGCCGAAAAACACAGGGCGCTATACAAAGTTCCAGTATTTTGAACTGCGCCCATAAAACACAAACTATAATTACAATGCGCAAGGAGCGCAGCCGGTAAGTCGCTCGACAAAACTGTCGGTAACACAATGTAGACAATAAACAATCCCGCACAAAATCCCAACTGAAAAACACACATTAAATAAGTCCCCACTAATGACATACACAAAACAGGTGCGGAACAGACAGACAAAACTAAACGACACAGAAACAATGATCGGTGGCAGCTAATAGGCCGGCGACGACGACCGCCGAGCGCCGCCCGACCGAGGAGGGGCGCCACTCTCGTTGGAACCTGTGACAGTGTAGGCATATTAAACGATAGTATATTAGTGTGTAGGCATATTAAACAATAGTATTTTAGTGTTTAGGCATATTAAATGATAGTATATTCGTGTGTAAGCATATTAAACAATAGTATTTTAGTGTTTAGGCATATTAAACAATAGTATATTAGTGTATATGCATATTAAACAAAAATATACTGAACAAAAATATAAACGCAACATGCAACAATTTAAAAGATTTTGCTGAGTTACAATTCATATAAGGAAATCAGTCAATTGAAATAAATGAATTAGGCCCTAATCTATGGATTTCACATGAGTGGGCGCAGCATAGGCCCACCCACTTGGGAGCCAGGCCGACCCACTAGAGAGCCAGGTCCAAGCAATAATATAATAGTTTGTTTTTCCCCACAAAAGGGCTTTATTACAGACAGAAATAATCGTCCGTACCCCTCCCTCCCCCCTCTGACGATTCCACAGGTGAAGAAGCTGGATGTGGAGGTCCTGAGCTGGCGTGGTTACATGTGGTCTGCGGTTGTGAGGGCGGTTGGACGTACTACCAAGTTCTCTAAAATGATGTTGGAGGCGGCTTATGGTAGAGAAATTAACATTAAATTCTCTGGCAATAGCTCTGGTGGACATTCCTGCAGTCAGCATGCCAATTGCACGCCCCCTCAAAACTTAAGACATCTGTAGCATTTTGTTGTGTGACAAAACTGCACATCTTAAAGTGGCCTTTTATTGTCCCCAGCACAAGGTGCACCTGTGTAATGATCATGCTGTTTAAACAGCTTCTTGATATGCCACACCTGTCAGGTGGATGGATTATCTTGACAAAGGGTAAAATGATCACTAACAGGGATGTAAACAAATTTGTGCACAACATTTGAGAGAAATAATCTGTTTGTGCATATGGAACCTTTCTGGGATCTTTTATTTCAGCTCATGAAACATGGGACCAGCACTTTACATGTTGCATTTATATTTTTGTTCAGTGTAGATAGGTCCGGCCGACCAAACCTACCTACCTGGCCGGCCGGCCGGCCGGCAGGCCAGGTACTAGTAAGCCACAACATCCATTTTCAGACCTGGCCAGAAAAAGTTAAGCAAGATACGGTCATACGTCTTGTCGACCCTAAGATGGAATGCCATACTACCATCATGAGCCAACCTCAGTATCTCTTGTCAAAGTGTAACTGGAAAGACAATTTGAGATACACTGGGCCAATCGTCTTGCCCAGAAGTGGCGCGAGAATGCCATTTTCTCATTAGAACACCATCTCTGTCAAAGTAGCCAACACGAACTTCATCCACCTCCTCCTTTGGACATACCTCAGCAAAAAGAGGGGAGAGGGGAACATCTTTACTCTGTTCGGCATTCAGCTGCTTCCTAGATATTCAAGTGTCAACTGTAAGAACCCTCTATTCCTTCAGCAATCCTACAAACTCGCTGGCCAGGAAGATAGGTTCGGCCTGCCAGCTAAATAGATTGGTCCAGGCCGGCAGGCCAGATAGCTCCAGTCGGCCGGCTGGCAAGATGATCCAAGATGGCGCATTATGATCCAAGATGGTGCAGCAGTAAGACGTATTTGTTTTCGTTCCATGTAAATATTTTGTATTTTTCGGGGGGCGGGGGGACGGGGGACGGGGGGGTTGTATACGTTTCAATCTCTTTTTTCCTTTCTCTAAATAAATATACATTCCTGCAACCCGCCTCACCCAATGTGGTACGGATCAGCTATTTTTTATAGACCTTATAACTGGAACCCCCATCAGCAGCTAGCCAGCTAATTAGCTAAAAGCATATCGGACTGCTTTTTCCACTACATCACCGGATTCCAGCCGCTAACTCTGGACCATTACACCGGATCTTCGCAGCTAGTTAGTTGCTACCGAGGAGCTATTGTGGCTAACGCCCTTGTCCAGAAGCATGCACCAGTTAGCCCCGAGCTAGGCCCATCTCCCGGCTAGCAAACGAAGTACACCAACTACAACACTTCTCTTTCTAATTGGCCTGGACCCTTTGTCGATACGGAGCCCCGCCGATCCATCACGACTGGTCTGCTGGTCTGCTGACGTAACTCAGCCGATGTGCTCTCAACCGGCCTCTGCCTCGTGGTTGTTTGGTGATGATCCATCTGCTAGCCCGAGCCTGCTAGCTCCCTGAACGCCGTGTCTCCCGCTCGCTCAACGTAGTAATCGACTACTGAACTATTCCCTGTTTCATGCTGCTCGTTGGACCCTATGACCATTCGGCTACACAGCCGATGCCTGCTGAACTGTCCATTAACACAAACCGGAACCCCGAACAGAAGCTAGCCAGCTAACTAGCTACTAGCTAGTAGTAAGTTTGCCACTGCTAGCGGTCATCAGCTAACCTTAGCCCGATCAACTCCTGCCAGTCTGCACAGCGCAATACAACCCAGTGCATACCGGACTGCTCTTTCTCCACCAAATATCCATATCTCCGGATTCCTGCCACAAGCTCTGAACCTTTTCACCTGGATCAGTGCAACTAGCTAGCTGCTATCCGAATGGCTACTCCTGGCTAACGTCTCTGTCCCAAAGCAAGCACCAGTTAACCGGGAACTAGCCTCATGCTAGGCCCATCTCCCGGCTAGCTGAAGAGGTCCATCAGCCACTCATTGGGCTACAATACCTATTTTGCCAATTGCCCTGGACCCCTTTTACTGCCGACACGGAGCCCCGCTGATCCATCACAACTGGTCTACCGACGTAATCCGCCCGAGGGGGTTTCAACAGGCTCCTCCGTCACGACATCCCCTGAAGGCCCATCCGCTAGCCTGCTAGCCGTGGCCCGCTAGCTGTCTAGAGCATATCGGACTGTTAGCTGAAGAGCTCCATCAGCCAATTTCTTGGGCTTCAATACCTATTTTGCCAATTGGCCTGGACCCTTTTACTGCCTACATGGAGCCCTGCCGATCCATCACGACTAGTCTGCCGACGTAACCGTCCGAGGGGGCTACAACAGACTCATCCATCGCAACGTCCCCCTAAGCCCTTCTGCTAGCCTGCTATCCCCGGCCCACCAGCTGTCTGAATCGCCGTGTCTCCAGCTCACCTAGCTACTCACTGGTCCCTATGATCACTCGGCTACGCATGCCTCTCCCTAATGTCAATATGCCTTGTCCTTTGCTGTTTTGGTTAGTGATTATTGTCCTATTTCACTGTAGATCCTCCAGCCCTGCTCAATATGCCTTAGCTAGCCCTTTTGTTCCACCTCCCACACATGTGGTGACCTCACCTGGTTTAAATGGTGTCTCTAGAGACAAAACCTCTCTTATCGTCACTCAATGCCAAGGTTTACCTCAACTGTACTCACATCCTACCATACCCTTGTCTGTACATTATGCCTTGAATCTATTTTTCCGTGCCCAGAAACCTGCTCCTTTTACTCTCTGTTCCGAAAGCACGAGACCACCAGTTCTTATAGCCTTTAGCCGTTCCGTTATCCTACTCCTCCTCTGTTCCTCTGGTGACGTAGAGGTTAATCCAGGCCCTGCAGCGACTAGCTCCACTCCCATTCCCCATGCACTCTCATTTGTTGACTTCTGTAACTGTAAAAGCCTTGGTTTCATGCATGTTAACATTAGAAGCCTCCTCCCTAAGTTTGTTTTATTCACTGCTTTAGCACACTCTGCCAACCCGGATGTCCTAGCCGTGTCTGAATCCTGGCTTGGGAAAGACACCAAAAATCCTGAAATTTCCATCCCTAACTATAACATTTTCCGACAAGATTGAACTGCCAAAGGGGGCGGAGTTGCAATCTACTGCAGAGATAGCCTGCAGAGTTCTGTCATACTATCCAGGTCTGTGCCCAAACAATTCAAGCTTCTACTTCTAAAAATCCACCTTTCCAGAAACAGGTCTCTCACCGTTGCCACTTGTTATAGACCGCCTTCAGCCCCCAGCTGTGCCCTGGACACCATATGTGAATTGATTGCCCCCCATCTATCTTCAGAGCTTGTACTGTTAGGTGACCTAAACTGGGACATGCTTAACACCCCGGCCATCCTACAATCTAAACTAGATGCCCTCAATCTCACACAAGTTATCAATGAACCTAGGCCTTTCTAATCGACCTGGCCCGGGTATCGTGGAAGGATATTGACCTCATTCTATCAGTAGAGGATGCCTGGTTATTCATTAAAAGTGCTTTCCTCACCATCTTAAATAAGCATGCCCCATTCAAAAAAATTTGAACCAGGAACAGATATAGCCCTTGGTTCACTCCAGACCTGACTGCCCTTGACCAGCACAAAAACATCCTGTGGCGTATCGCATTAGCATCAAATAGCCCCCACGATATGCAACTTTTCAGGGAAGTTAGGAACCAATATACACAGGCAGTTAGGAAAGCAAAGGCTAGCTTTTTCAAACAGAAATTTGCATCCTGTAGCACAAACTCCAAAAAGTTCTGGGACACTGTAAAGTCCATGGAGAATAAGAGCACCTCCTCCCAGCTGCCCACTGCACTGAGGCTAGGAAACACTGTCACCACCGATTAATCCACGATAATTGAGAATTTCAATAAGCATTTTTCTACGGCTGGCCATGCTTTCCACCTGGCTAACCCTAACCCGGTCAACAGCCCTGCACCCCCCACAGCTACTCGCCCAAGCCTTCCCCATTTCTCCTTCACCCAAATCCAGATAGCTGATGTTCTGAAAGAGTTGCAAAATCTGGACCCCTACAAATCAGCTGGGCTAGACAATCTGGACCCTCTCTTTCTAAAATTATTCTCCGCAATTGCTGCAACCCCTATTACTAGCCTGTTCAACCTCTCTTTCGTATCGTCTGAAATCCCCAAAGATTGGAAAGCTGCCGCGGTCATCCCCCTCTTCCAACGGGGAGACACTCTAGACCCAAACTGTTACAGACCTATATCTATCCTACCCTACCTTTCTAAGGCCTTTGAAAGCCAAGTTAACAAACAGATCACCGACCATTTCGAATCCCACCGTACCTTCTCCACTATGCAATCTGGTTTCAGAGCTGGTCATGGGTGCACCTCAGCCACGCTCAAGGTCCTAAACGATATCATAACCGCCATCGATAAAAGACAATACTGTGCAGCAGTATTCATCGACCTGGCCAAGACTTTCGACTCTGTCAATCACCACATTCTTATCGGCAGACTCAACAGCCTTGGTTTCTCAAATGACTGCCTCGCCTAGTTCACCAACAACTTCTCAGACAGAGTTCAGTGTGTCAAATCGGAGGGCCTGTTGTCCGGACCTCTGGCATTCTCAATGGGAGTGCCAAAGGGTTCAATTCTCAGGCCAACTCTTTTCTCTGTGTACATCAATGACGTCGCTCTTGCTGGTGGTGATTCTCTGATCCACCTCTACGCAGACGACACCATTCAGTATACTTCTGGCCCTTCTTTGGACACTGTGTTATTAACTAACCAGATGAGCTTCAATGCCATGCAACTCTCCTTCCGTGGCCTCCAACTGCTCTTAAATGCAAGTAAAACTAACTGCTCTTCAACAGATCGCTGCCCGTACCTGCCCACACGTCCAGCATCACTACTCTGGACGGTTCTGACTTAGAATATGTGGACAACTACAAATACCTAAGTGTCTGGTTAGACTGTAAACTCTCCTTCCAGACTCACATTAAACAGCTCCAATCCAAAATTAAATCTAGAAACAGCTTCCTATTTCACAACAAAGCATCCTTCACTCATGCTGCCAAACATACCCTCGTAAAACTGACTATCCTACCAATCCTCAACTTCGGCGATGCCATTTACAAAATAGCCTCCAACACTCTACTCAGCAAATTGGATGCAGTCTATCACAGTGCCATCCGTTTTGTCACCAAAGCCCCATGTACTACCCACCACTGGGACCTGTATGCTCTCGTTGGCTGGCCCTCGCTTCATACTCGTCGCCAAACCCACTGGCTCCATCTATAAGTCTTTGCTAGGTAAAGCCCCGCCTTATCTCAGCTCACTGGTCACCATAGCAGCACCCACCCGTAGCACGCGCTCCAGCAGGTATATTTCACTGGTCACCCTGAAAGCCAATTTGTCCTTTGGCCGCCTTTCCTTCCAGTTCTCTGCTGCCAATGACTGGAACAAATTGCAAAAATCACTGAAGCTGGAGACTCATATCTCCCTCACTAACTTTAAGCATCAGCTGTCAGAGCAGCTAACAGATCATTGCGCCTGTACATAGCCCATCTATAAATAGCCCATCCAACTACCTCATCCCCATATTGTTTTTTATTTATTTATTTCTCCTTTGCACCCCAGTATCTCTACAGTCGTGGCCAAAAGGTTTGAGAATGACACAAATATTAATTTTCACAAAGTTTGCTGCCTCAGTGTCTTTAGATATTTTTGTCAGATGTTACTATGGAATATTGAAGTGTAATTACAAGCATTTCATAAGTGTCAAAGGCTTTTATTGACAATTGCATGAAGTTGATGCAAAGAGTCAATATTTGCAGTGTTGACCCTTCTTTTTCAAGACGTCTGCAATCCGCCCTGGCATGCTGTCAATTAACTTCTGGGACACATCCTGACTGATGGCAGCCCATTCTTGCATAATCAGTGCATGGAGTTTGTAAGAATTTGTGGGTTTTTGTTTGTCTACCTGCCTCTTGAGGATTGAACACAAGTTCTCAATGGGATTAAGGTCTGGGGAGTTTCCTGGCCATGGACCCAAAATATCGATGTTTTGTTCCCCGAGCCACTTAGTTATCACTTTTGCCTTATGGCAAGGTGCTCCATCATGCTGGAAAGGGCATTGTTTGTCACCAAACTGTTCCTGGATGGTTGGGAGAAGTTGCTCTCGGAGGATGTGTTGGTACCATACTTTATTCATGGCTGTGTTCTTAGGCAAAATTGTGAGTGAGCCCACTCCCTGAGAAGCAACCCCACACATGAATGGTCTCAGGATGCTTTACTGTTGGCATGACACAGAACTGATGGTAGCGCTCACCTTGTCTTCTCCGGACAAGCTTTTTTCCAGATGCCTTAAACAATCGGAAAGGGGATTCATCAGAGAAAATGACTTTACCCCAGTCCTCAGCAGTCCAATCCCTGTACCTATTGCAGAATATCAGTCTGTCCCTGATGTCTTTCCTGGAGAGAAGTGGCTTCTTTGCTGCCCTTCTTGACACCAGGCCATTCTCCAAAAGTCTTCGTCTCACTGTGCGTGCAGATGCACTCCCACCTGCCTGCTGCCATTCCTGAGCAAGCTCTGTACTGGTGGTGCCCCGATCCCGCAGCTGAATCAACTTTAGGAGACGGTCCTGGCGCTTGCTGGACTTTCTTGGGTGCACTGAAGCCTTCTTCACAACAATTGAACCGCTCTCCTTGAAGTTCTTGATGATCCGATAAATGGTTGATTTAGGTACAATCTTACAGGCAGCAATATCCTTGCCTGTGAAGCCTTTTTTGTGCAAAGCAATGATGACGACACGTGTTTCCTTGCAGGTAACCATGATTGACAGAGGAAGAACAATGATTCCAAGCACCACCCTCCTTTGAAGCTTCCAGACTGTTAGTCGAACTCAATCAGCATGACAGAGTGATCTCCAGCCTTGTCCTCATCAACACTCACACCTGTGTTAACGAGAGAATCACTGACATGACGTCAGCTGGTCCTTTTGTGGCAGGGCTGAAATGCAGTTGTAACAACCGTCGTCAAGAATGGACCAAGGCGCAGCAGGTATGTGGATACTCATGTTTTTTAATTTCAAAAAGGGAGTAAAGTATCCACTGGACAAAAACAATAAAGACGACAGCAACAGTCTTGCAGGCACATACAACGCAGTGCAAGGACAACTACCCACAATCCCAAAGAAAAACACACCCTTCTATATAGGACTCCCAATCAAAGGCAACTCAACACACCTGCCTTCAATTGGGAGTCCAATCCCCAACACAAACCCTTAACATACAAAAAACCTGCCACATCCTGACCAAAACTGATACAATACCTCCCTCTGCTGGTCAGGACGTGACAGCAGTGGAAATGTTATTGAGGATTCAGTTCATTTGCATGGCAAAGAGGGACTTCGCAATTAATTGCAATTCATCTGATCCCTCTTCATAACATTCTGGAGTATATGCAAATTGCCATTATACAAACTGAGGCAGCAGACTTTGTGGAAATTAATATTTGTGTCATTCTCAAAACTTTTGGCCACGACTGTACTTGCTCATTCATCTTCTGCACATCTATCACCCCAGTGTTAATTGCTAAATTGTAATTACTTCACCACTATGGCCTATTTATTGCCTTACCTCCCTAATTTTACCTCATTTGCACACACTGTAAATACATTTTTTTTAAATTGTGTTATTGACTGTACGTTTGTTTATTCCATGTGTAACTCTGTGTTGTTGTTTGTGTCTCACTGCTTTGCTTTATCTTGGCCAGGTCGTAGTTGTAAATGAGAACTTCTTCTCAACTGGCCTACCTGGTTAAATAAAGGTGAAATTAAAAAAAGAGAGGTCCAGTCAGCCAGCCAGATAGGTCCAGGATGCAGGGCAGATAGGTCCAGTCTGCAGGCCAGTTCACTAGGTCCTTCCAGGCATATAGATTTGTCTGTGCTGGCCGGTCAGATAGGTATGTCCGGCCGACCTGATAGCTCTAGTTGGCCGGCCAGAGAGGTCCAGTCGGCCGGCAAAGTAGGGTCGTCCAGCCATCCAGATCAGACGGGTCGGAACGCCAGATGGGACCGGTCGGCCGGCCTGATAGGTAGGTCCGGCCAACCAAATAGGACCAGTCGACCGGCCATATAAGACGAGTCAGCCAGCCAGATAGGTCCAGTTGGCAGGCCAGATAGGTAGGTCCGGCCGGCCAGATAGTTACTGTAGGTTTGGCTGCTGGCTAGATAGATTGGTCCGGGTAGGCTGGCCAGACCGGCCTGATAGGTACAGTACCAGTCAAAAGTTTGGACACCCCTACTCATTCAAGGGTTTTTCTGGCTCTCTGCAGCAGAGGTAACTCTGGGTCTTCCTTTCCTGTGGTGGTCCTCATGAGAGCCAGTTTCATCATAGCGCTTGATGGTTTTTGCGACTGCACTTGAAGAAACTTTTAAAGTCCTTAACATTTTCTGGACTGATTGACCTTCATGTCCTAAAATAATGATGGACTGTCATCTCTCTTTGCTTATTTGAGCTGTTCTTGCCATAATATGGACTTGGTCTTTTACCAAGTAGGGCTATCTTCTGTATACCACCCCTACCTTGTCACAACATAACTGATTGGCTCAAACGCCTTAAGAAGGAAAGAAATTCCACAAATGAACTTTAAACAAGGCACACCTGTTCATTGAAATATATATTCCAGGTGACTACCTCATGAAGCTGGTTGAGAGAATGCCAAGAGTGTACACAGCTGTCATCAAGGAAAAGGGTGGCTACTTTGAAGAATCTTAAATATACATCTAAAATATATATGTGTTATTTCATAGTTTTGATGTCTTCACTATTATTCTACAATGTAGAAAATAGTAAAAATAAAGAAAAACCCTTGAATGAGTAGGTGTGTCCAAACTTTTGACTGGTACTTTAGGTCCAGGCTGGCCAGATAGGTACGTCTGGCCGACCAGTCTGATATGTATGTCCGGCCGGCAAGATTGCTAGATCTGGCCAACTTGCCTGGTAGGTAGGTCCGGCCAGATAAGTAGGTCTGGCAGGCCGGCCAGATAGGTAGGTCCGGCCGGCCGGCAAGAAAGGTAGGTCTGGCCAGCCGGAAAAAAGGTCGGTCCAGCCTGCCAGACAGATTGCGAGGTCCGGCTGGACAGATAGCGAGGTCTGGTCAGCCGGCCTGCCTGCCTGACAGATAGGTAGGTCCGGCCGATCAGATTAGTCGTTCCGGCTGGCCGGCCAGATAGGTTGGATGACGGCGGACGAACAGCTGGGCTGAAGGTATGTTGATCTCAACTTCTTGCTCTGGGAAGAGCGGGGGCTAATCCCCTTCGAATGCTCCATGGGGTGATAGTCCAGTAGCCAAGCAGGGGAGAGTGTTCCTGGTATATTCCACCCAGACCAGTTGCTGACTCCAGGTGGTGGGGTTACTGGCAACAAGACACCGGAGTGCCGTCTCCATATCTTGATTAGCTCGCTCTGACTGGCTGTTAGATTGGGGAGGAAACCCAGAGGACATGCTGGCTGACGACCCGATAAGAGTGCAGAACGCCTTCCAGAATTGGGGCGAGAACTGAGGACCCCGGTCTGAGACAATGTCAACCGGGAGTCCATGGATTCGGAAGATGTGCTGCACCATAAGCTGGGCCGTCTCCTTGGCTGAAGGTAACTTCGGAAGAGGGATGAAATGGGTGGCCTTGGAGAATCTGTCAACCACCGTCAGGATGGTGGTGTTTCCATCTGACAGAGGAATCCCAGTAACAAAATCCAAGGAAATATGGGACCAGGGGCAATGAGGGACAGGGAGTGGCTGTAGGAGGCCAGACGGAGCTTGCCGCGGTGTCTTTCTTTGCGCACACACCATGCATGCAGCGACGAAGGCCGAGACATCAGGAACCATGGTGGGCCACCCGAAGCGTTGATGGAGGAAAGCCAGGGTTTGACGAGTACCAGGATGACAGCTAAGCCTGGAAGAGTGAGCCCATTCCAGGACCTGAGACCGAACGGAATCAGGAACAATCAGCCAGTTAACAATCAGCCCCCAAACAACAGAAGCCACCAAACAAGAGGCAGGGAGGATGGGCTCAGATTCAGAGGGAGTGGCAGTGGAATTGTACAGACGGGATAGAGCATCCGGCTTCACGTTTTTTGACCCTGGGCGGTAGGAGATGATGAAATTGAACCTGGTAAATAACAGAGCCTAACGAGCTTGCCTTGGGTTGAGGCGCTTGGCAGTACGGAGGTATTCTAAATTCTTATGATCTGTCCATACCAGAAATGGATGTTCTGCCCCTTCCAGTGGGCTGGGGCCAATCCACCACCGCTCTCACCTTCTCTGGATCCATCTGAACATTCCACTCAGCAATAATGTATCCCAGAAAGGAGATAGTGGAGCGGTGGAACTCACACTTCTCAGCCTTTATAAACAACTGATTCTCCAGGAGGCGCTGAAGGACTTGTCGCACATGGAGAATGTGTTCCTGGGCAGAACGAGAGAAAACCAGGATGTCATCGAGGTAGACAAAAACAAAACTATTCAACATGTCCCTGAGCATATCGTTGACCAAGGCCTGGAAGACAGCGGGCGCGTTGTTGAGTCCAAACGGCATAACCAGGTACTCATAGTGTCCACTGGCAGTATTGAAAGCTGTCTTCCACTCGTCTCCTTCACGTATCCGCACAAGGTGGTAGGCATTTCGAAGGTCCAGTTTGGAAAAGATAGTAGCCCCCTGGAGAGGTTTGAAAGCTGAGGAAAGGAATGGTAGAGGGTACCAATTTTTAATCGTAATGTCATTGAGGCCCCGGTAATAAATACATGGACACAGGGTCTTATCCTTCTTCCCCACAAAGAAGAATCCTGCACCGGCAGGAGAGGCAGAAGGGCGAATGCGCCCAACAGCCAGTGAGTCCTCAATGTACTGCTCCATGGCCTTGGTCTCAGGGCCAGATAGAGAATATAGCTGGCCTCGAGGTGGTGTGGTGCCAGGAAGGAGTCCAATAGCACAATCGTAAGGACGATGTGGAGGAAGGGAGGTGGCACGAGTCTTGCTGAAAACCTCCAGGAGGTCATGATACTCTGCGGGCACGGCAGAGAGATCCGAGACCATCCTTAACCCTTGAGGCAGACGTTTCGGAGAAGGCTGTGCCGCCTTTAGGCAGTGTGAATGGCAGAACGAGCTCTAACCCAGGATGGAACCCATAGTCCAGTCAATACCTGGGTTGTGCTTCTGGAGCCAAGAAAAACCCAAAGCAACAGGTATGTGAGGGGACTCAATGAGGAGGAGCTGAATTGACTCACTGTGATTTCCAGACACCTGCATATTAATGGGAACTGTGCTGTGCGTGACTCTACCAATGGAGAGGCCGTCTAGTGCCCTGGCATCCATGGGAACAGAGAGGAGTTGAGTAGGGATACTTAGTTCTGATACCAGGGCAACGTCCATGAAACTCTCATCTGCCCCAGAGGCAATAAGCACCCAGAGAGATTTAGACTGGTCTCCCCACAGCAAGCTCACATAAAAATGAGTTTGGGTAATGGGATTTAGAGGGTTCCCAGTCAGACTCATCAGAGTACTTGCACCTACTAAGGCTTCAAGTCTCTTTACTGGGCAGGTGGCTATGTAATGCCCTACAGCTCCACAATACAGACAACAATTGGAGCTTAGCCTGCTCGAACATTCCCTAGGTGATAACCTATCTCTTCCCAGTTGCATAGGTTCAGGTGTATCAAGCTCACCCATCATCGATGATTCTCGAGGGAGCTCAGGTGGCTTTAGATTCTCTCGGAAAAATAGCCTTTGGGGACTTTCGGATTCCTTCGAAGATGAGCGAGCCACTGCGAGTGTGACCTAGGCCAGACCTCCTCTCACTCCTGCATTCCCTTAGAATTCCATCAATTCTAATGGTGAGGGCGATGAGGGAATCGAGGTCCACCGGTAATTCCCAAGCAGCTAGCTCATCTTTTATCACCTCATATAGTCCGTGAAGGAAGGTATCGAAAAGGGACTCCGGATTCCAGGCACTCTCGGCGGCCAACGTGCAAAAATCAACAGCGTAGTCTGCCACACTACGGGAGTCTCGATGTAATTCAAGAAGTTTTCAGGCCGCCTCCCAAACTGCCATAGCCCAGGAGAGCGCCCTTTCCGACATTAGCGTAATAATATACGCTATCTTTGATCGGTCTGAAGGAAACGAAGATGTCTGTAGCTCAAAAATAAGGGAGCACTGAGAGGTAGGTGCCAGGATCCCCAGAATATCGCTCCGGAGGAGGTAAGCAGGGTTTTGGGGGAGCTGGGGTAGGCTGTACAAAGTCACCACTAATAGGAAAAAAGTTACTAGGTGGTTGGGGATTCTCAGAGGTGGCAGGCTGCCTATGAGCTAACTCCCTGATTTGCTCCATAATAGCCTTAAACCCTTGGTCGTGGCGTTCCTTCAGGGAATGAAGCCCTTCCAGAAGGTCCTGTAGTAGCTCCTTATGCCTCCCAATGGTGGCTCCCTGCAGGGAGACAGCGTGGCAGAGCTGGTCCAAGTCTGCTGGGTCTGTCATGGCCAGTTCGTACTATAAGGGTACAAGGCAAGACCCAGATGCAGACACAGGAGGCAGATGGTTAGAGTCTTACAATGTTTAACAATCCAAAAGGGTAGGCAAGAGAATGGTCATGGACAGGCAAAATGTCAAAACCAGTTCAGAGTCCAGGAGGTACAGAGTGGCAGGCAGGCTTAAGGTCAAGGCAGGCAGAATGGTCAGGCAGGTGGGTGCAGAGTCCAGAAACAGGCGGGAGTCAAAACCGTGAGGACTAGAAAAAAGAGAATAGAAAAAGCAGGAGTATGGGAAAAACACGCTGGTTGACATGAACATACAAGACGAACTGGCACAGAGAGACAAGAAACACAGGGATAAATACACCGGGGAAAATAAGCGACACCTGGAGGGGGTGGAGACAATCACAAGGACAGGTGAAACAGATCAGGGCGTGACAGTTTCAGCATAATAATGCACAGCCCCATGTCGCAAGGATCTGTACACAATTCCTGGAAGCTGAAAATGTCCCAGTTCTTCCAAAGCCTGTATACTCACCAGACATGTCACCCATTGAGCACGTTTGGGATGCTCTGGATCGACGTGTATGACAGCATGTTCCAGTTTCGGGCCAATATCCAGCAACTTGAAGAGGAGTGGGACAACATTCCACAGGCCACAATTAATAGGCTGATCAACTCTATGCGAAGGAGATGTGTCGCACTGCATGAGGCAAATGGTGGTCACACCAGATACTGACTGGTTTTCTGATCCACGCACCTACCTTTTTTTTAAGGTATTTGTGACAAACAGATGCCTATCTGTATTCCCAGTCATGTGAAATCCATAGATTAGTGCCTAATTTGTTTATTTCAATTGACTGATTTCCTTATATGAACTGTAACCCAGTAAAATCTTTGAAATTGTTGCATATTGCGTTCATATTTTTTGTTCAGTGTATATTTGTATATAGGCATTTTGTCATATTCAATGACAAATCACTGTGCATCAATATCGTGATCGTTAATAATTGATTCATGTCTGTTTTAATTTCGCTTGTGTAACTGTTGACATTTTTCCAGTCAATAACCACAGCCAAACAAATGGATTAATTTATATAGAGTACCTCCATGCTACATATTAGCAATTAATTAGTTAAATTAAAATAATTAATATTGATTGAATATTTAATAAACATCAGAAAACACTTCCATGTATTGTACCAACTGCATAGTTACCTGTAATTACCCATGGCATGGTTACAATTACTACAACAGGTAACAGATAATGTTCTTTATCAAAAGCAATCAGTACTTTTATGCAATTACAGTATTTGAATTGCATTTTTGGACTATTTAAATCAGAAAGTACAAAATGAATAGACTAAAAATGAGTATTCATTTAAAGTGCAGCATTATGCTATGGAGAGATACATATTTGTCATCCAAACTGCTGAATACCTTCCATTGTCAAGATGTTTTAAGGACTCAAAAAAGACACAAGAAAGAAATGGCAATTTAGAGCAATTAGGATCTCAAGAAATTTCCAGAAGTCGTGCCACTTAAATATATTTAAGTGTTCTCTGTTGACAGTTGTTTGTCACAAGGTTAATGTTAGACGTATTCTTGCAGATTATATGGGGGAAATGCATTTCATTCATGGCTGTTTTATGTGAGTGTTCACATGATGGTAATTACTGTGCTTTCAGGAAAGTATTCAGACCCCTTCACTTTTACCTAATTTTGTTACGTTACAGCCTTATTCTAAAATTGATTAAATTGTTTTTTTCCCTCATCAATCTACACACATTACCCCATAATGATAAAGCATATTTTTTGTGCACATTTCTTAAAAATAAAAAACTTTATATCACATTTACATAAGTATTCAGACCCTTTACTCAGTACTTTTCTGAAGCACCTTCTGTAGCGATTACAGTCTCAAGTCTTCTTGGGTATGACGCTACAAGTTTGGTACACCTGCATTTTGGGAGTTTCTACCATTCTTCTCTGCAGATCCTCTCAAGCTCTGTCAGGTTGGGGAGCGTCGCTGCACAGCTATTTTCAGAGATGTTCGATCGGGTTCAAGTCCGGCCTCTGGCTGGGCCACTCAAGGACATTCAGAGACTTGTCCCGAAGTCACTCCTGTGTTGTCTTGGCTGTGTGCTTAGGGTCATTGTCTTGTTGGAAGGTGAACCTTCGCCCCAGTCTGAGGTCTGGAGCTGGTTTTTATCAAGGATCGCTCTGTACTTCGCTCCGTTCATCTTTCCCTCAATCCTGACTAATCTGCCAGTCCCTGCCACTGAAAAACATCCCCACAGCATGATACTGCCACCACCATGCTTCACCGTAGGGATGGTGCCAGGTTTCCTCCAGATGTGACGCTTGGCATTCAGGCCAAAGAGTTCAATCTTGGTTTCATCAGACCAGAGAATCTTGTTTCTCATGGTCTGATAGTCCTTTAGGTGCCTTTTGGAAAACTCCAAGCGAGCTGTCGTGTGCCTTTTACTGAGAAGTGGCTTCCGTCTGGCCACTCTACAATGAAGGCCTGATTGGTGGAGTGCTGCAGAGAGGGTTGTCCTTCTGGAAGGTTCTCCCATCTCAGCAGAGGAACTCTGGAGCACTGTCAGAGTGACCATCGGGTTCTTGGTCACCTCCCTGACCGAGGCCCTTCTCCCCCGATTGCTCAGTTTGGCCAGGTGGCCAGCTCTTGGAAGAGTCTTGGTGTTTCCAAACTTCTTCCATTTAAGAATGATGGAGGACACTGTGTTTCTGAACCTTCAATGCTGCAAAAAATGTTGGTGCCCTTCCCCAGATCTGTGCCTCAGCACAATCCTGTCTCGGAGTTCTACGGACAATTCCTTTGACCTCATGGCTTGGTTTTTGCTCTGACATGCACTGTCAACTGTGGTACATTATATAGACAGGTGTGTGCCTTTCCAAATCATGTCCAATCAATTGAATTTACCACAGGTGGACTCCAATCAAGTTGTAGTTACATCTCAGGGATGATCAATGGAAACAGGATGCACCTGAGCTCAATTTCAAGTCTCATAGCAAAGGGTCTGAATACTTATGTAAATAAGGAATTTCTGTTTTTTATTTTTTAGAAATTTGCAAAAAATTCTAAAAACCTGTTTTCACTTTGTCATGATGGGGTATTGTGGGTAGATTGATGAGCAAAAAAGTAATTTAATCCATGTTAAAATAAAGCTGTACCGTAACAAAGTGTAGAAAATGTCCAGAGGTCTGAATACTTTCCCAATGCACTGTATGTTGTCAATGTTCATCATGTTTTTTCCAGTTATCTACGTTTGACTTCCTCAATATGAAAATGAAGTGAAGTTGTCAGGATTTGGGGACATCAGGCATCAAAGCCAACAAGGTCAAGGAGCAACTTGATGCAAAGCGATCCTGATCTTGGCATCTTGACAAAATAAGTGCAGTAAATTGCCCAAATCAAGTATACAATGGATTCCACTCACAACCTCACTAGAATATTTGGCTTTGAGAAAAATGTGTTACAGTAGACAGTTACAACCCAGAATCTGTTTAAGTAATATGTACACTCGCATGTAGAGTACATTGCATTGTTAAGAGGTGGCACTGTATTGCCATTTGTCACTTATCTGGGATCCTAACTATCCCTTGCTGTATCCTTGAGACAGTTAACTTTGTGTAGGACACTGCAGCTCCTCTAACCTCATTATACCAGTGTGTGACTCATAAACGATAGGGGTATTATAGATTCTCCTATGACCGAGGAACCAAACAGACAATGGTGTTGGTTTGTGAAAGAAACGCTCAAATTCTTTAATCATCACCAAAATTACATCTACAATCAACCAAAACCACAGAACTTTTCATTTGATTAGCTTATGAGGACATTCATCCACGTAAACAATTCTGGCCTAAAGTTTGTTGTTGCAGTATGATGTAATTTAACTGTAGGTTTTTCAATCTCTTTTGATTAGTTCAGTTCACTGGGCTGTGCAGCTACACCCACTCAGATTCCAGGTGGAAGGTCAACTCAGGTGGGCTGCCCTCAGTCGATGTTCCTCAACAGAAGCTAATAAGAATGATGTTTTCCGTAATAACACTACAATTTGATTAGGGATTTAGAATTGCACTCTGAATGCTTACGGACATATAGTCTGTTCTTGTTCTACAGCTGTTAAACTCTCGAGCTGAGATTTTTATGATGGTTTATGTGAGTGTGAGTGTGTTCAGTAGTCTACACACACAAGTCCAGTCATCTGAGTTGTGTGTGTTATGATATAACATAGTCACACTTGCCACTGGGGTGTTCGTGGCTTAGTTGGATGGCAAGGCAGACGGAAAAGGAGACAAACCAAGCCAACCAACCAACCATGGATACAGCACATTGACCCAGGCCGACCTAACGACAAGGAATAACGACCGCTGCCTTGTCACAACCCTATCACACTCCTCTTCCCAGCCCATAATAATATCCATACACCCCAAATAGGAACGCTGGCATTCACTAACTGTTCCCACTCATCTGTAAGAATGAATCATCAGCTTTTATTTGCAGTACAAAATGCAAATGAGGCCTTGCGGCCATCACTGAGCGTTCCCTCCCTGCACCTCTGTTTGGAAACAATGAGGAAATGAATCACGTAGCTCAACTATAGGGTGAACTGTCCGTTAAAAGGCCGAGCTTCATAGTGAGAAAGAGAGAGAGATGAAAGAGAAATAAACCTGTGAATTTGATTTGCAGCAGGTGCAACGAAGCAAACTCCTGGTGATGTCACAAAGTGTTTATGTTATGCTGTTTTTGATCTCATGATTGGGAATAACATAAAGTAAACAGATTTTTTATGTTGAATTCAATTCAGTGTAGAGCGCTTGTGAGTGTTCCCACAGAGATAGTTGTTGCTGGCGTCAAAGAGTTAAAGTCTGTGTGTTGTTGTGTTTTCATGAGAGACAATCCTGAGGTGTCTTTAAGTTTGAAAAGCAGCTAACGTGGACTCCATGGAACCCAATTAAAGAATAGGTCAAACAGAGGCGATTCTTGAACAGGTCTCTCTATCAAAGTCCCATTGTTCAAAAAGAAGAAGACGTTATTGTTTCTCTCCTCCCACCCAGTTCACTACCACACAAAATCCAATTTGAATTCCAGTGAGTTCCCTCACTGACCACACTTTATTTTAATTGCAGTCATCCGTAAGTAGGGAGACCCCCTGCTACCTTCTCCCTCTAGCTCTCTCTCTGTCTCTCTCTCTCTCTGTCTCTCTCTCTGTCTCTCTCTGTCTCTCTCTCTGTCTCTCTCTGTCTCTCTCTCTCTCTCTCTCTCTCTCTCTCTCGCTCTCTCTCTCTCTTCTCTCTCTCTCTCTCCTCTCTCTCTCTCTCTCTCTCTCTCTCTCTCTCTCTCTCTCTCTCTCTCTCTCTCTCTCTCTAGCTCTCTCTCTGTCTTTCTCTCTCTCTCTCTCTCTCTCCCTCTCTCTCGCTCTCTCTCTCTCTCTCTCCCTCTCTCTCGCTCTCTCGCTCTCTCTCGCTCTTTCTCTCTTTCTCTTTCTCTCTCCCTGTCTCTCCTCTCTCTTTCTGGTTATGACAGTCCATTGTTCCACTGTGTGTAATTGTTAAGACTTCTCCCATCCCTGGACTCTACAATGACCAGTCTGCATGACGGCCGGAACCCCACATATTTCCTCCCAGATATAGTGAGGAGTAATAAGTCTCTACCTCCGGTCCACCCCCACACTGACCTCCCCAGAGAGACGCAGTCAGTCAACTGGTACCTCACAATGTCAAAATGGATTTCATATAGCCTGTAGAGTTTATTCCAAATGACTTCTGAGGCTATTGAAAATGGGTCCTTTGTAGCCTCCTGGTCTTTGCAATCATAAGTGGATTTGTGGTACCTAAAAGAAGGATAGAAAATGACGGGTAGCCATTTAAAATTAGGAAGCCAAATGTTGATTAAAATGTTGATTCGTATCTCTGCTTGCACATTCATCTTCTGCACATCTATCACTCCAATCTTTAATTGCTAAATTGTAATTATTTTGCCACTATGGCCTATTTATTGCCTTACCTGTCACGTCCTGACCAGTAAAGGGGTCTTTTGTCATTGTAGTATGGTCAGGGCGTGGCAGGGGGTGTTTGTTTTGTGTGTTTTGGGTTTTTGGTCTAGGGGATTTTGGTTCTAGTTTTCATTTTCTATGTTCCGTTTTCCAGGTTTGGCCGAGTGTGGTTTCCAATCAGAGGCAGGTGTCTTTCGTTGTCTCTGATTGGAAGCCATACTTAGGCAGCCTGTTTTCCTTTGGGTTTTGTGGGTGGTTGTTTTTCGTATAGTCCTTGTGTCCTTACGGAACTGTTGTTTGGCGTTGGTTTTTTGTTTAAGTGTTCACTCGTAATAAAAAAGAAGATGAGCACGATACCCGCTGCGCCTTGGTCTGTCCTTTACGACGCCCCTGACATTACCTCCCTAATCTTATTACATTTGCACACACTGTATATAGATTTTTCTATTGTGTTATTGACTGTACGTTTGTTTAGCCCATGTGTAACTCTGTGTTGTTGTTTTGGTAACTCAAGAAAATGATGTTATCTGTATTATTTAGTGCCAAGGAAAGTGCCTCTGGATTTGTATTTTGGGCATCTGTCATGTTCAGGGAGGAGACAGTGGTAGAGCGAATGTCACCAAGACGTGTCCCATACTGTACTGTCTTCCTATGGATCCAAGCACACAGACATGGCATGTGTCGTTTAGCAGTGCCCGTCACGTAGGCTAGCACGGCATTGACACCCTGTTAGGAATGAGCGACAGGGAGCAGAGCGGTCTGGGTGATAGCCACTGGAGGAAGTTGGCTTCAGCCCTTTGGCTAATGAGCATCCCTAGCTCTGACAAGCCACAAAAACACATGGTGTAGGAAGGAAGCCACAGCGCTTCAGAATGACACAAACTAAGATGCAATTCTGGACTCACTGGTGTAGGGGGACTTTATTTACCCTCACAAGCCGCCTTATCTCACGAGCTTTCTCACAAGAAAGAGTGCTTTCTACTGGTCCTCCAACACCACTTCCAGCAGAATCTGGTCTCCCATCCAGGGACTGACCAGGACAAACCCTGCTTAGCTTCAGAAGCAAACTAGCAGTGGTATGCAGGGTGGTATGCTGCTGGTGATTCAACATGTGAGACAGGACTTAAGCCATATAGGATGGGGTGTGTGGCTATGGAGCTTGCCAAGCCTTGCTTCCTGTCCAAGCTGTCCAATGGAGGGTCTAGAGGAGGGGATGAGAGGGTCAAGGGTTCAGGGTCAGCAGGTGTTCCAATGGGAACAGCAGTGTTGGGGATGATCTTGAGTTTGGGATCAAATCAAATTGTATTTGTCACAGGTGCCGAATACAACAAGACATGTAGACCTTACAGTAAGCCTTTCCCAACAATGC